>NC_062518.1:25688296-25988296 GCF_022655615.1 Tachysurus fulvidraco | reverse complement strand
GTGGTTTACATTAGTCATTAGATTTGTAATCATTCTGTTCCACTGAATGGAATAAAAATCAGTCTCTTTGGGACGAGGACTAGACTTGGTAGGTTAGCAAGTCAGAAAGAGAATAAAGAGAAAAGATCGTTATACATTACTTATACATCCATAAACCATTTACAGTGCAGAACTGCATGTAAAACTCCCACTATGAAAGCCTCACAGTTAGTTCACTCTTCTGTTACTATCTATAGAGACAACCACTAATTCTGCCCTTCAAAAAAAAACATGTTACTGTAATGTGGTTAGAATAAAAATATAGTGTTTTTAACTTTTCTTCCACACCGAAGAGATTGAATAGGTGCTGAGGAACTAAATATTGCTCGTGGTACGAACTCCATCCCAGCATCTACCAACTCTTCCACAAGATACAGCTAATAACTGTTTTCTGATTGGCCACATAAAGAAATGTAAAAGTCAGAATACAGAGCTCTGGTATAGATTATAGCACAGCCACACCTTTTATTTATTTAGTTATTTATTTATTATTATTTTTTTTACTATAAAAGCGTCTAGATTTTATACGTATGTTCCAGAATGAGAAATGTTTCTGTCAGGGTGAACCAGGACAGTAATGAATAAACAAACACATAATGCAATATATCACATGTATGTAGCCACTTATGGGATTGAATATAGTGCCAATTTAGATACAGAGCCCTGTTTGGTTTGGTTCAGCTTGAGGTCAGGACCTGGTCCACCACACCTCTGTGCAAAACAGTGCATTCATCTCGCTCCCATTCACACTCAATTGTTCAGGCTGATAGAGGATGATGCCCCGGGTGACACACGGGTGACATCCAGGCCATCATCCTCCTGCGCTGTTTACGATTGATCAAGCTTACTTGGGACTTTATCCAGCATTCAAAAATATGTCGCCATTTACTTACTAATAGTCTCTACACACCATGCGCTAGCCTTTAATTGTGCCTGGCACAATCTGGCAATAATACAGTCTAGCATTTAGAATTGGTTTATTACCAATGACACTATTATACACTAACGCATCCTCTATGCGGAGACAAATTCACGCACAGTGCTAGGTGAATAAAGCTGGATGAAATCCGTGTAGCTACGCTGCTCGGTCAATACAGCCTTCAAATGAAAGATGTCGCAGTAATGCATGTCGATGCACTGTGCATGTCGATGCACTACTTGCCTGTTCGCCGAGATCGATGGCGATGTTGGTGATGGCGAGCGGCACGAGGAACCGCACCAGAGGCCAGTAGTGCGCCAGAGCCGGGAGCGTCACCATGTCTCCGCGCACATCTGCCCGCTCCTGAGAGGACAAGAAGACCGGCACAAGACGAGTGCGCTTTTCTAGCGGCGCATCAGGCCCGTCCCTGGCCTCCCACACAACAACCAAAACAACAACAGCGAGGGCATCGTCAACAATGATGCAGCGCGTGGGAAAAGAGGAGGGTCGCCAGAAATTTCGGCTGACGGCGTCTCCATTGTTCATCCATCGGAGGAGGGGTAGCAAAAAATATAAATGTGCACTTCAAACAGGGAGTCTCTCACTCTCTCTCTCTCTCTCTCTCTCTCTCTCTCTCTCTCTCCCTCTCTCACACACTCACACACTCTCTCACTCGCTTCCACTCGGGGTGTATCGCTATCACGATGTCCAATCGGAGGCCCAGAGTGAAGTCGGCGCTGCGGTAGATGGCGTTGGCGATACAGTCGCTATTAAATCATCACCGGCCTTCCCTTTAACGGCACGTGGGTCCCGCGTATGAAAGACCCACCCACCCGAGACGTCACGGCTTGCGGGAGGAAAACGACCCAGCTTTTTTCACACACACACACACACACACACACACACACACACACACACACACACACACACACACACACACACACACACACACACACACACACAATTCACCGGTGCGCTGTTATATAAACACTGCGCTGTTGCCCAAACAGTGCTGTCTGTCAGTGGGAACCGGAGGGAATAATGAAGCTTTAAGTACCACAAATTACTACTATGTTGTACCTTTATCAGTTTAAAGCTAAGTATATCTAGACAAAACTGGTTCCTGTTGTCTTTTACCTTACAGCAGCTGCAAACAGATGTTTCCTGACCAGGAATTTAACATTTTACATTAAACCAAAAGTAAAGTGGGACTTTTTCTCCCCAAACAATTGAAAAACATTTTTCAAGCTTTTTCCTCAGGGACCTTTTTTTTTTTTTTTTTTTTACACCAATTCCGACTCAGGCTGAATCTCATATCTTTATAATCAATAAATCTTTATAATCAATCTTATACACACACTGATTCCATAAATACCATGAAGGTCATATAGGAGGGGATATATCTCCTCTCTTTGTGCAAGACATGTTCTTATCCAATTTAAAATAGTATATTGTACAGGTATATATTATACTAAAGTGTCTTAAGATTGATGGAGATGTTTCCCCAGTGTGTGATTGGTGTCAGCAGTCTCCTCAGACCTCTTACACTCAATGTTCTGGCTCTGTTCATCATTATACAACTTTTGGATGGTAGTCTTTGACACCTTATCAGAATTACATTGGGGGAAAATAGAGATAGACACTCATTGTATTGTTTTTGGCAACTGCAAGCTTCTCCATTACGCTTGCAGTGTATACAAAGGACTGATGATGCTTCAAGTAGAGTTAGCATTAGCAAAACATGTAAACACATCAATTTCAGACACTCATGGCACCAACTGCTTGAAGTTCTAACACTATAAACACAAATTTCTGCTCATGCTGATTTTTGACAGTGGTCAAGCATGTCCTTCAATATCCTGTTCATCTATGCAACAAAACAAAAAGTGAACTTCTTTCATTGTGTAAAAAGAAAAAAAAACAACTCAAAGCTTTATACAGATTGTGTTTACATACCTGTCCAACTAACTGTAATTCTGCATCTAGTTTTATCTGTTAAATCTGTTAAACACTCCATCTTAAATTATTAAGTAAATGTCTAACACACCTTTAAGCCTTAAACATACTTTCAACACTTCCCCTGTAGTGAATCCACCAGTTCACTCATTTTATTGTCTTTGCCTGAGAGAAACATGCTATATTCACAAACGCACAAAAAAAACATTACAACGGAAATAAAGCTCCATTTTTTTGCAGAATGATATATTTACTAAGACGGTGTATTCAAACAGATGGAAACTAAATAATTATATTAAAATAAAACTGAAATGCATAAAAAATTAAATAAATACATAACATTCTGAGAATTACAGCGTACCCATTTCATTTTTATAAATTATACAAGCAAAGGCAGACATCGGCCTGATGAGAAAACCTCCTTTCGGAATACTTGAAATTTCCATTTCTAATTTAAATCCGGTCTGTTCCAAAAATATTTTCTAATACAATAATCCCTGATTTGTGCATCAATATTATTTCATTATAGCTTTGCTTAAACCTGTGCAAACAACGTCTAATAAACAGGCTGGTAGATTGATTTATTGCATTCGGATAAATATAAAAAAACGGAAAGGTACAGGGTGGATAAGAGGTGATAAGCTACCACTTTTGTGTGGTGGTTACTGTAAAACCATGTATACTCGTACCCTCCACTTTCTACCTCCGTGGGTATTTTGAACATTGTGCAGTGCTCCCCCCCCCAACTTTGTACTTCTTATATGAGCTACTGACAGGACAAACAGTGCATTTTGATTTAAGTTTGTTTATGCAATTCCAGCATTCAGTTATCAGTTAGGAATAGGTAAATTTACTTTCCTGCGTGAAGGACATGATCTGTTTAATCAAGAAAGGAGTAATTCCAGTTTGAAAGTTGGTGAAAAAAACAAAAAACAAACTCAGTTGAATGAAGTTGGGTGTGAATTGGCTTCTAGTATTAATGTTTTGATTTCTGTCTAAAAGGTTTTGCCAGCATGCATACATGAATGAATAAATGAAGTGCATTAGATTGCTACATTAGTTACCTTTGCTTTAGAGAAGAGCAGATTCTTTTTTTCACTTCAGAAAAGTGCTATATACGACTGTGTGGAAAACGTACAACGTTTTTGGCTTCATTACGTCAGGATGCCTCGTTGCCAATAAGCAATAGCGGCTGACTGTCAAGAACGACATAATGTGGATACTTTTTTCAGCTAGTCTACGATATTTGCTGTTGTGTGCTTCTTGTGCTGAATTTTATCTTTAAAATATGTGAACAGGTTCCTTGTAAGAAGATGCGGTTTCTTATCATGATATTTCCACCGAGCACTGATAGGAGTCTATTGATTTGACTTTGATTTGACTGCCATCATTAATCGTGAAATACTTCCAGATTTGCGGTCGTTCCGTGTCGTCTGTCGTTATCACAATGACAAACAATAGCACTAAGTCACGTTGCACCACCTAGTACTGAGTGTTGGTATAGCAAACACTTTGTGATTAAGCATGTCTTTCAGTGGCATCCATATTCACATGTTGATTAACTCATCTATTATTTATTAGAAGGAAAAAAAAAAAGTCCTCAGCCTTTACTGCATTCTATAACAAAAAATGGGAGATCTGTAGCCGAAAATCACCCGGAATAATGAAGCTTAATAACAATTGGATGGTTCAGATTTTCTCTACAGAAGTGTAGTTTTTCCTGTTCCACATGAAGGCTTGTTCCATTTGGGCATCACTGCCTTGTCATGTTTTGTCAATTCTAGTTTGGACTGTTTAGGCACAGGCACATTATAGTGTCGATCGTCTTCTGTGACCAGGCTGAGGCAAGGCCACTCTGTCTCGTGGTCATCTGGATAGTAGGTAATGAACTCCTCGGTGTCTGTCTTGTAGAGCCGAAAGGCCTGAAGCGTATGCTGTAGGGAGTAGCCGAGCAGAAACATCTCCACCTGCAGCAAACAGAAAAGGTTTTTAGTGACTCATCCTTCATTAAGTGTCTGATCTGCAAATATCCAGAATGGCATAATGGGTCTCACCTCAGTATGCACTCACTTTAGCCTGCATATGTTGTAGTGTGATATACACTTGATAATCTGACTTTGCTATTCCCATGGAGTGACGCTGATGATTATTAATCATGTGATCTACTGTATAGTTTGTTTTCAGACCATTCACCTTAAGACACTTTAGAACAAATCCATTAAGACTTTTCTAAACTACCATCAAGGCACAGAGACAACAATACTAACATACACCGAGCCTTGCTGACATGTTAACAGTATTTTTATATTTGTTCATCTGTTATTGTTTTTTCTTCAATATTAGCTCAGTATGTTTACATGTGCAGCTTTTGGCAGACGGCCATTATTCAGAGCGACTTCCATTTATCTCATTCATACAACTGAGCAGTTGAGAGTTTAGGGCCTTGGTCAAGTGCCCAGCAAGTGGCAGCTCACAACCTGACCAACCTTCAGTAGTCAAACAGCTTAACCACTGTGCTACCACTTCCCCTAGTTTCCAGTCTTTTTTATTTTGTTAATACAGAAATGAATCAATGCAGTTATGAGAATATAAATCACTGTAGTTTCTGGGTGTGCTTGCTTGTTTAAGTCAGGCAAGCAAGCCATCACTGTGCTTACTGCTGCTCAGAAAGTCATGAAGTACATTCAAGTTCTCACCTGTTCCAGACCTCCACTGAAGCCCACATGTCTGAGATGATTAGTGAGGAAGCTCCTGGGACATTTGGAAGTGTCACGGGCAAAAAGTAGCCAGCAGAACTCAGGTACCCTGGAGCCCTTTTGCATGTCAGAGTGTAGCTGAATGACTGTCTTCAGCATCAAAAACTTCAGGGCCTCCAGCAGCTCATATTCTTCACGGCCCCCCACAAACAGTTGCTGGCAAACACGTTCCCGCTCTGCAGAACTCTTACACTGTACTGCCTCCTGCCACTGTGGAAAAATTAATGGAGAAATTTCACGTCTACCCTCAATACTTTAGTCATTATAGTGTTTTATTAGTATCAATAATCAGAATAAATATCACGGTCGATTTAAAAAGCATTAAATGCGAGGTCACATGAATTAGAGAAAATCTGTACAAGGTAAAACATAATACAGTAAATCTTTGAAATTGCCAAAACAAGATCAGCACATTACTACATGCATTGAGATGCTACAATCCAAACAATTCCTGATACTTTTGCACAGTGTTTGAATTATAGGGAGACTTTTACTGTGATCAACATATAGTGCCTTCACAAGATTAGAGCATTCGCACTCACTAAGACATCAAGCTCTCAAAATTAACAGGGGTAAAAGTGAACAAAGTGGCAGCTACTTGTCCCACTCTCACTATTACATTCACCATTTGTTAGATGGCCTTAAAAAGCCTGACTAGGTGCTTTAAAGTTTCAATAACTAAACCCTTGTTCTGGTTCCCCAGTTCAGGGTCTTAGAGTGTTATTAGTTTAAAAAACCTGTTGCAGAGATTGCATAGTACAGAAAAACACACAAAGTGATACTCGGTTCTGAGAATCAGCTTTCTGAGCTAAGGTTATGTCTACGGCTGCATCTTGGAGGTCCTTTCAGGTTAATAGTGACCTAAACCTTATACTGACATTTTCGAATCTGTTTTCATCAGTGTTTGGCAAAAAGTTTAGTTCTACCATTATTTCTTGTTATTGATGCCTGCATTGCATTATTGGTAATCTTATCATACAGTGTGCTACAGCTACACTCATACTGAAGACAACCGTGTGGACGTACCTAATGAGTTGCAATATGTTAGTGTTGTAGTTCAGGGAAAGGGGTTGAGTGGTCAATGCTCCCCCTGTAGCTTATGGGCAGAACCTGAGATATGTCTGGCAGCAACCTCCCAGTGAAGCCAGAGAAGCGAGGTTACACAGAGAGGCTACACAGTTCACTGGTATTGGAACAGACTTCTAGAAAAATGCTGGCCACTCAATTAAGCTAATTTGTGACCGATTTTATTATTTTCCCAATCAGATTCTACAATCTCATAAGTGATCCCATTTAGCTTGCTAGACCGATGGGTGTGGAATACCAGCCTACAACCGGACCCCAAATGCTCCATTGGAAAGATAATAAAACCTCTTTTACAGGCTAGGGAAGTGATGGGATGGCTCTGAGTTGTTTTGGCACCCATAAGTACCACTCACCTCACATCTGGGAACCATTTTATCAAGCGCAGTTGGACCCTAATGCTAGTGAAAATCCTTTCAACCTGCAGTGCAATGTTGTACAAAATTCAGAAACTAGGCCACAGAATCCTACTTGTGGCCTCAAAAGGGCCTGTCTTCACTAAATTCTGAAAGGCCATGCCGGATTCCTCCCTGAGCATCTTCCTCCCTTTATGGACTTTGAGATTTTACATCCACAGCTGGCAGAAAACTGTGATGTAATAGTTCAAGAAACACTAATAAATTCGGTACTGTTTATTTAGACAAGAATTATTTTTTTTGTTCATCATTTGTTGGAGTTTGATGTTTCATTTCTAGTATTCTGACTTTTCTTCAGTGACAGCAAGTCCCCATTTACATTAATGGTGAATATGGCTGTAATCGCTGCAAACATCTCTGCTTGGCATCTCTCTAGAGTCACAGAAGTCTTTTAAAAAGGGTTATGAGTCATCCATGCACTTCAGGCACTTTCAGGCTTATCATTAATTTTGCAGCAAAGCTAACAGTCTTATAATCTCACTCACATAATAATACTTACGATCAGTAAATGCCCTGTGACTCGGAGCTTCAAAACTACTCATAAAACTTCAGTAAAGTTGAGTAAAATTAAATTTCGGAAACCCACAATGAATCTAAGACTTTTATTGTGTCGCTGGTGACTTTTCGGCCTTTAGTACTGTAGCATGTAACCTCCCTTTGCCCACATAAAACAACAGCTGTGCGATAGAGTCATTAACTATATGGTGTGAAAAAGGATCAAACGTATTAGTGTTACCCTAACTTTCAGGAGAGTCAGACATTGTTCCAACTGTTCCACTGCTCCTCCTTTAGCTCTGCTCTCAAAAGGAAACATCCATTCTTCCACCAAATCTTGCACACACTGCAGCTGTGTTGGACACAAAACAGACAACTAGGCACCTTAATAGTCAATTAGACCTTAGCCATTATATTATGTCACTTCTAATAATTCTAAAAACAGTTGTACTGTAGTAGTCTATGTAATAAAACTATAACTAGAAAATTCTGGCACCTGGAGTTACTTAGGACAACCTTAATGTAATTATTACAGATAAGTTCATATATATATACACACACACACACACACACACACACTGCTCAAAAAAAAAAAGGGATCACAAACAACACAATGTAACTCCAAGTCAATCACACTTCTGTGAAATCAAACTGCCCACTTAGGAATCAACACTGATTGACTATCAGTTTCACATGCTGTTGTGCAAATGGAAGTGGCTCAGGTAGTGCAGCACATCCATAATGGCACATTAATGTGAGCTGTGGCAAGAAGGTTTGCTGTGTCTGTCAGCGTAGTGTCCAGAGCATGGAGGCGCTACCAGGAGACAGGCCAGTACATCAGGAGACGGGGAGGAGGCCGTAGGAGGGCAATAACCCTGCAGCAGGACAGCTACCTCTGCCTTTGTGCAAGGAGGAGCACTGCCAGAGCGCTGCAAAATTACCTCCAGCAGGTAACAAATGTGCATGTGTCTGCTCAAACGGTCAGAAACAGACTCCATGAGGGTGGTATGAGGGCCCGATGTCCACAGGTGGGGGTTGTGCTTACAGGCAAACACCGGGCAGGACGTTTGGCATTTGCCAGAGAACACCAAGATTGGCAAATTCGCCACTGGCGCACTGTGCTCTTCACAGATGAAAGCAGGTTCACACTGAGCACATGTGACCGACGTGACAGTCTGGAGACGCTGTGGAGATCTGCAACATCCTCCAGCATGACCGGTTTGGCAGTGGGTCAGTAATTGTGTGGGGTGGCATTTCATCTGGAGTGTGTCAGCAGTTTCTGCAAGACAAAGGCATTGATGCTATGGACCGGCCCACCCGTTCCCCAGACATGAATCCAATTGAGCACATCTGGGACATCATGTCTCTCTCCATCCACCAATGCCACGTTGCACCACAGACTGTACAGGAGTTGGCGGATGCTTTAGTCCAGGTCTGGGAGGAGATCCCTCAGGAGACCATCTGGCACCTAATCAGGAGCCTGCCAAGGCATTGTAGGGAGTTCATACAGGCACGTGAAGGCCACACACACTACTGAGCCTCATGTTGACTTGTTTTAAGGACATTACATCAAAGTTGGATCAGCCTGTAGTGTGTTTTCCCACTTCAATTATGAGTGTGACTCCAAATCCAGACCGCCATGGGTTAATACATTTGATTTTCATTGATAATTTTTGTGTGATTTTGTTGTCAGCACATTCAAATATGTAAAGAATAAAGTATTTAATAAGACTATTTCATTCATTCAGATCTAGGATGTGTTGCTTAAGCGTTCCCTTTTATTTTTTTGAGCAGTGTATATAAACAAAGAAAGGGTGGTCAGAAAACTACACTAAGTCTTTTGTAAAAAGTAAATGTATGACATCTGTAAAGTATATGGGCACGTGGTTTCTTGCAGAAATCTGAAAACAAACCTGAACATTTTCAGAATCATGCAGCCAGTTACTGAGTTTGTTCGATTGACTGAAGAGCTGAAAGAGGGTCGCTCTCAGAGCGCAGTAGTTATCACCTCGTACTCTGCACAGGCTCTCAAACCTTTGGGCTACTGCTTCATATCCCTAAAGAAAACAGCATGTGGAGTTAGCATGAGGGCAAATCCTGGCTAATGTAGAGCAGTGCTCATATGAGTAACCTCTAAGGATCATTGAAGGTACTACAAAAGATGTTTAGCAGAAAAGAAAACATGAAAATTTGAAAAAGCGAATATAACAGAATTGAATAAAAATGATTTAATGTAATTAGACCTACTATTTTGGTTTAGCTAGCTAGCTAGATAGAAAAAATGACTGTAATTAAATGTAATTTGGGGCCAAAAGGAGGTCATGAATAAGGAAAGCAATGCAAAATAAATAAGAAAAGCCATGGGGTGGTGGTGGCACCTCACTTATAAGTAATTATGGGTCATCATCACATGGTATCATCACATGGCATACTTCATTTTACCTTTCTGATAAGGTGACTTTTGTTGGTTTTTCCTTTCCACTCTCTCTGACTGTAGGAGAGCAGACTTTCCGGAGCTGACACACTGATCTGGTCCTCAGAATTAGGCACGGAAACTAGAAAATAAATATATACAGTATACATGGTCTCTCAAAACCTAATACAAAAATGCCCTAAAACTACACTGAACCACATTTTCCACAGTGTTAAGTGAAAAACAGCTTTCACAAAGTTACTAGCATGTAATCTGGGACAAAATATCATTATTACCTGCTTTTGACAGCTGTCTTTCCGTATGCTTCTTCTGTCTTTCCTGTTCTATTTCCTCTTCTGCCCTGTACAGATCCTCCTCACTGTGAAAGAGGTCAAAACTTTAAAAACACTGTTCACAATGTAAAATCGTGTACATTCTGGTTTATATCATGCCGCTAAATAGCTAGATCTGTCGATAAGCACAGCACCTGTTATCTATGTCTGTGGCTGACATCTCCTCTGGATAGCGCTGACACAGATGACTAACTTCTTTTGACCACTTGACTTCGTTCTCAGGAGCTGCTTTTATACTTGAAGGCATCTCTCTGTTTTTTTCATCTTTAGATGGATCCTTTTCACTGGCAGCAGCCGGAACAGTTTGACTGGGCTTCTTGACAGACGATCTAGAGAATAGGAAATGACATTTTTTCATTAATCAAGCATATAGAATACTGATAACAATATTTCTTCTTCTCAGATATAGAGAATATGAGATAAGCAATGATCATATATCCATCAAGACCAACTCTTTTGCTTTTGCTGTCCATAGAGATTTGAGAGGTTTGAGAGGAAAAGACAAACGCGTGTTGATAGATTCGAATTTCAGCTGATTTTTTTTTAACATCTAGATATAACTTGAAAACAATTCCTGATACTTTTTGTTTGAACCTGCCATTATTTTAAAGTGTTCAAAAATATGACTGGACTGAGAGATGTTTCCTGTTTCATTGATTTTTAAACAGTTAATACAATTGAATATCTACTGTTGGTTTAATAATTACATTTATTTACATTAAAGTAAATTATTTTGCTTTTGCTCACCTAAAAACTGTGATGTCTGCCACCAAAGGTGTAAAGTTCTTTTAACAGAGCAGACGTAGGTGTCAGGAAAAGAAAGCTGAAATCCTGAAGTCTTATATTCTTCTTTTAATCTCGGACCAAAATGTTTTGTAGCTCCACTGAGATGAGGCCGACTGTGAAGATCCTGAGGCATCTAGAGATCTACCAGCTCTAGTTAAACTCTGCTATACTAAAGAGGAGATGTCAACTCCATGTAGTCTTTTGCATCTATACAACATGTCAGACCGTATATTTATAAATCACACCCTCTGGTATCACCCACATGAGGATGAGGTTCCCCTTTGTGTCTGGTTCCTCTCACAGTTTCTTCCTTTACCATCTAAGGGAGTTTTTCCTCCCCACAGTCACCTCAGACTTGCTCATTGGGGATAAATACAAACACATTAAATATATCTAATATTAATCTTGATAGTTGGTATTACATTAATCTTTATATTAACCTATTATTAACCTATATTGTTTTATGTTGTTTTCTGTTCTGCTTTGAGACGATGTCCGTTGTAAAAAGCGCTATATAAAATACATTTGAATTGAACTGAATCGAAGTAAAATTCGAATCAGTACATTTCAGAAATCAACGAATCGACTCACGCTGGAACCGACTCCCAACACTAATCGCGTCATTTGTTTGCTCTTCTGATAATTAGATATTAAGTGTGCACAAAAGGAACAGCAATAATAATAATAATAATAATAATAATAATAATAATAATAATAACGTGTACTTGCCGTCCTTTCTTGTATTTCTTGCTCTTGCTGCAGGATTCAGAAGCTTTGCGACACTGTGTTAACGTCCCAGCACTGGTTTTGTTTTGTCGCCCATCTTTTACACATGACTCAGTGGGACGCATGTTGCACAACACACAGCATCTCTCCGACACATTGACAAGCTGCACAAGCATAAATACCATGAGGTAAACAAGCACTGACAAAGTGCTTCACATCCAGCAATCAAAGCTGCACTTCCGCAAGATGGGACATTTGTTTACATTGTCGTTAAAGCCTCTTAGCAAGAAAACTAGCTGATTAAGTGGCGAATGGAAACAAATAGATCTTGATGTATATTTCAATAGTCGATTTCTTCTCATAGTATATTATTATTTACCTTCTAGGTTTAGTATCCACGAAAGCTAAGATGTAAACAAAGTCAGCTACAACCTGCTAAATGCCGCAAAAAGAGTCGCTTCCGGTTTATAGGTGACGTCGGGAATTGTAGTTTCTACAAAAGATTGTTACTAACGACTGTGTATACAGTATAAGAGTGAATATCATGGCTCAGTTTACTCCCTTTGTGCAGACGTGTAGCTTTTTCTTCAACATCAGAGACGGTATAAATATGACTGGACATCATGGTGCAATTTACTTCCGGTTTTGAAGACCTTTTTGGTTGAAATGAGTGTCGCCATATTGTGGATATTTGAGCCCGAGCATGCGCAGAAAATACGACACTGTACACTAAAGTATGCATCACCTGAGCAACAATTTATACAATTTAATTGATGCAAAAATAGCAAGTCCAGTATTATTAATAAACATGTTAACTACTAAAACATCATTTGAACAACACCCATCTATTGTCCATAGGTATTTATGATTAGGACATAATGAATGCACAATTTATCTGATTATTTTATCCACATCAGGGCTCTCAAGTTTTGAAGACAGGCAAGACAGACATCGACATCCCCCCAATAAACAAACAAACAAACAAACAAACAAACAAACAAATAAATGGTGGAGCAAGGATTGCTTACTGCAATTTAACCAAAGTATTTGTTTTGGTTTCCATTTATTAATTTGTGTGTGTGTGTGTGTGTGTGTGTGTGTGTGTGTGTGTGAGAGAGAGAGAGAGAGAGAGAGAGAGAGAGAGAGAGAGAGAGAGTATGACTGGTGTTGCTTATTGTAAATGTTTGTTGGACTCCTTTATCATTTGTAATGTTGCTCCCATTTAAAACAGTTCGTCTCAAGCCCAGACATTTTTAGTGTCATGATTGAGGACAATGTCCCATCCAGAGACAAGCTGATTCGTGTTGAGGTTTTGTTCAAACCGACCATCGAAAATACCCTTGCTAATGTTTTTTTTTTTTTCAGGCTCGACTAAGAACTCCAGGGGAGACCAAGAGCTCCTGAGGAACCTAACGGGTCTGTGTAATTTCAGGCTAATTCTTTAGTGCTTAAGTCTTCAAATGATCCCTAGTAAAGACCCGAGCACAAAGCTGACTGACACAACAATAGTTCAAAAACCGTATGATTGTCTCCAAGTGTGTCTATCCACAGCAATCCCATGAGTCACAGGCTCTCTATACAGATCTCTCCCCAGCAGAGAGCACCACCAGGCGACAAGACTCCAACCAAGGGTAGGCCCTCATGAAGATTTGGAAGAATGTACAAATGCAGAATTGTTTTTGTGAGTCTATGTGGGTTAAGGTTAGAATTATCCGAATGTCAGTCAGATAGACCATGTGAATGTTCAATTGAATTATAAGATCATTTCTATAAAAGGTTGTAACGTTCACCGTAGACAATTCTTACCCAGACAACCAGAGGGCACCATCACCCACATTTTTAAATTTCTTCCCTTTTTTGTTTCTGTCCTATAAACCTCCCAGTTTTGTTGGACTTGGATTTAGTGACACATGTTTTGAGAAGGGGTGGGGATAGGGGGTGTGGGGTTGTTAGACTACATAATTTTTCTGTAGAACAAAATGCATGGACCTGAAACTCTTGTTCTATACGTCACATTTTGAGCCCCAAGAAGCTTAGTGGTCAGTGTCATCAGCATCTGATTTAGTCTGCGTCCAAAAGGTGATGTTTGCTATTTATTGTTAGGCCACATGCAAGAATTTTGAGGTAGTGGATGCCCTGGATTTGTGATTCTCACATATCTGACAAAGCCTTTGGACCCCCAGAGGCCATAGGAGTATTGGCTCTCTCTTTAGTAATTTTTTGGTGCTGTGTGATTCCAAAACCTGAACTATAATCTCTCTATGGCTGTAGAGAACCTTTGCCAGGGTTACTTTGTGTTAGTAAAACTGTGCCATCCATGCTGGACCCACACATATCCCAGACTGATGCTAAGCTAGAATTAGTTAGATTTCTACCCAGAAATCTCAAAAGAAATTCATCAGATATGTGATATCATATGTTCCGGTCGGGACATAATCACTATGTTTGCAACAGTTCAGCCCAAACCCACACATGCTATGATCCCTTAACCTGGAGGGATGGAGTGAGCAGCTTGGTGGTGATGCATTTAGCAGCTGAAGGGGTGATGAAGGGACAGACGTTCTGGAACACAAACTCACCTCATAACACTGTGGGTCTGTCCCAAACAGAAAGCCATCCTTTTTCGCTCTGGTTGACAAGACAGAAATGGAGAAACACACACACTTCTATACTATGACACTGAGCAAGCCACTGAACAACAACAATTTAGACGCATGGGTGTCCCTTTGGCTCTCTCTCACATAAATAAAATCTAATCCACAATAGAGAGAGAGAGAGAGAGAGAGAGAGAGAGAGAGAGAGAGAGAGAGAGAGAGAGAGAGAGAGAGAGAGAGAGAGAGAGAGAGAGAGAGAGAGAGAGAGAGAGAGAGAGAGAGAATAAAATGACATGGTTTGAGGATGGCTTTCTGTTTGGCACAGACCCACAGTGTTATGAGGTGAGTTTGTGTGCATCAGGTGTGTTAAAGTCACATTAAACTCAATCAATCATTTTAGTGACCAATTATATCTCAACACCTCTTTCATCTGTTCTTTTATGAGCATTTGGCTCAAATGAGGCTGTATACTTTATATTATCATATTTTAATCAGACATTGAAATGAGTAACCTACTCAGAGTGAATCCATCAGAGAACGTTTTATTTAGCTTTATTCAACTTTTCAAGTTTTACACGAAGACCACGGTAAACATGGAATGGCTTTTAACAACAAACGCTGTCACACCTTAAATGTACAGAAATACGAATGTAGATTTCGATCTTTTAGTTAGGGAGAGTGTGTGTAGATTAGAGAAAACACTTCCTGTTGTGAGTGCATAAGAAAAGATGCAGTGAATATGTGTTGTGTGTGTGTTTTCCTAGCCATGGTGTGAACACACATATGCATGCGCATGGTGAGGTACATCAACTTTTTTTTTTACAACACATAGCACCACACATGATCTCCTGAGTCTCCTGAGCAAGAACCTACAAGAATATAATGGAGACTACAATTTCAGCCCCCCCCAGCGATATTTGTGATATTGATATATCCATTGTACCAATTGTCCAGTGACATTGTACCATGGTCCCCACAGACATGCACAGGATTCACCCGACAGTGTTTTTGCAGTGAAGTTGAACATATTTGATTTGCTATATTGTTTAATTCATTAAACTAAATCCAACACACAGGGATGATTTGGAAGATGAATTATTGTGCAAAACAATTTTTTTATTCATTGCACACTATTTTCAAAGCAACACTATATGTACGTACTGTATTTATTGTTTATAATTTCAACACATATGTACTGCAGACATACAGTACATAAAGCGTCATAACCATCTCTGCCACTTCAACACTAAGTAAACGTGGCCTAAATAATCATTGGGTATATTCTTACACTCAGAAGGCTACGTTCGCAACCGCATTAAATAGTGTGCTAAAAGACTACTGTATGACGACAGCAATGACATGTTCTTCAGTGGAGTAGCACAGGTTCTGATTTGGGACGCAGCCAAACTGTCTACAGTGAACAAGCGGTGAGGTTAAAAGAGAGAGAGAGAGAGAGAGAGAGAGAGAGAGAGAGGCTGGATTTGCACTTCTGAAATATTAACGTGTTTTGTCTAAACTTATTATTATTATTATTATTATTATTATTATTATTATTATTATTATTATTATTATTATTATTATTATTATTACAAATGGCGGTATGTGCTTGTAGGTGTTCAGGTGGTGTATGATGGTATGATGGCGCGGTGTGGTGTGTGGCTTTAAGAGCTCCTCCTCCATTTCATCCTCCTCCTCCTCCTCCTCCGCCGCTGTCCTCCTCCGTGTAGGTGCTGAAACGCTTCCACCGACTCAATCCCCAAGCAGCCATGGCCGAAATAAAGACGGGCATTTTCGCCAAAAACGTCCAGAAGAAGCTCAATCGTGCTCAGGAAAAGGTAAGGCGATCGATTTAACTTGCTTATTGATAGCTTATTGTCAGCACAAGATAAGAGATTTGGGTCTTTTTTTTTTTTTTTTTTTTTACGTTTGTATTGCTATGGGAAGATGCTCAGGGAAGCTTAAAGGCGGAGCAAATGAAACACTATACTGTGGTTTAAAAGCTTAACTTAGAATGGATTTACCTCGGCTATATCAATAACAGTTATCTTTTACAATTACACAAAGTAAATTATTTATTTTATCACCGTGCATTTGGTAAATCCGGCTCTGTCACTAATGTTTTTTTTTTTTTGACACTCTGACCATATCGGTCCATATGAAAACATTTACAAATTTGGGTAACACGATTTAAATAAATGAATTCATAAATCCACGAACAGCAAGCGAACTCTCGTGAGGAAATCTAGCTGACCTCCGTTTTAATAACGCGCACAAGCTGAATCCCAATTCACTGTGCGCTCCCTTCAGTGGCGCACTACATCCGTTCTGCAACAACTGCTCATGCACCCACTGTGACTGCATTATAGCAGGCCAGATTATAACCTGTCACGAATCTCAACACGAACCGTCTTCAGCTGTAAAAGTTATTAAAAAAATATGACTCTGTGGTGTAAATTTGCCTGCAAGGTCAGAGAGAGAGAGAGAGAGAGAGAGAGAGAGGAGGGGGGATCCCTCTCTCCTTATGCGGGGGAGGAGGTGTTGGGCATGCATAAAATTAACCCGTTGTGGCTGGAGGAGGTAAACACGCTTCTTTAAACGATATTTTAAAGAATAAATATTTTGATAGATGAATATTTTATATAGAGAATTACATTATCCAGGTCAAATATACATGACTATGGACATAATGTAACATCAGTGTATCCCAATATGTCAAATACATTCAGAACTGATCTCTGATGCGCTTCCACCAGCAGCATCCATCTAACAAAAGCTACAGAATCTGAAAACAAGACACTTCCTTCTGCCATCGGAGAACTGTTTAGAGCCTGCTGCAAAGCCCTAGTTCTGCCAGAATACTTGCACAGACTGTGCCTTATATTGATCTTCTGACATTATTAATGTATAGTCCCTAACATTACGCTCATCAATCAATCGCACATACTGTACTCTTCTGCTAAATGTGCCGTGAACTGACTCCATGCACATTTCCTGCATACGTTACCTTGCCCTGCACTTTACTGTTTAGTGTATTGTTTATTATACACTGAATTAACACTTAATTACCAATAAGGTGTTTAAAAATCTTGCTCTTTAGTTTGGCACTGGAGCTTTAAGCCCACCTCAAAGTTCCAGTGTTTCAGGTTTGATCATGGGCATGGGTCACTGTCTGCATGGAGAATTGTATGCTCATGTGGGCTTAGGCGTAGGCTGTGATAATTGGCCCTAAGTGTGAACGATCATATCATCCCATATTCATTCTGGTCCTGCATGCAAATTGTTTATTGTTGGAGTGTTAGTGTTAACTGGAGTAACAACAAAGTATGACCAAATTTTCTGTTTAGTTTTGCTCCGTGAGTGGAAATAGATCCAGAACAGACTGCGGTTCAATTTACAGCGCGTTGACTAGCTGACTATTTAGCTCTTCCTGTTAAAAGTGCTTCCATTAAAATTGCCATTCCTTCTTCCTTTTTATCTTCATCTGACAAGATTTAATTTATCTGTTCGCCATATCCACTAATGATGTCACCAAAACTACTGTAGCACAGTCTGAACAAAGCAAAGCATGTGAGTGTGCTTATAGTAAAAAGAAGCACCCTTGGAATTCTGTTCATCCAATCAAATTAGTGGACTGGAATGAACTGCTGTATAATTGAAATTAAATACAGTTTGAGAAATGTAGACATATTTGATTGTCTGAGCATGGACTGAACTAATTGTTTCCCCCAGTTGTTAGCTGCATTATAACACATTAACCCAAACCATTTAGTTAAAACAGAGATATTAACACAACAAGAATAATAATACATAATAAATACTATACGTCTATGCTGTTTATAGAAAAAAGCAAAAAGTTGTTACACTTTTTTGTCTGTATTGCAGACAACAGTGAATAATTAATGATTGTGCTTAATACATACAGTATATCCATCTATAGTCATTTTTAGAAAGGCACATGTAACAACCTGCTTTATATTTTGCTGTGGCCAGAAATCCCCTAACATGTATTATTGTTTGCTGAGCTGTTGTATTTTTCTTTCAGCTGTAGCCTATTATTCCCTGTACACTTTTTGTCGCAGTTAAACAGAAATACAATGTTTGTAGCCTACAGGCAACCCGGGCTTTCCCAACATAGAGCATCATTGTAAGAGGATTGCTCTTCTTTTTGCGTCCAGTGAGACAGGAAGTGAAAATCTCAATGTGGTTGTTAAGTGACATAGAAAAGTCCAGATCGTAAAGCTTGATTTGTTTTCCACAAATGAACAGGTCATTGCTTTAAAGTATGACATAGAATTAAACCAGCATCAGATATGTCCAAATATCCTGTTCCTGTGATCTTTATAAAAGGAGTCCCTACAGACAAACACATTTATAGTACGTGTAAGTGTACAGTTCACCTCTGTGGAATACGAGATCCTGAGCCAGGACAGATAATATGATAAGTGGTGAATGAGCTCTTTCCTATTTGACCGCCAATGGTTACTAAATATCAAGATAAACACTCAGAATTTGTCAGTAGTATGCTGATTAATGTACATAATATGCACATAATGTACATTGTTGAAATACACAATTTTCAATCAATACTAGAAATATCAGTCTGCTAAATATAGCTGAAGTTTGTGAAAGCTGGCTTAGTCATTGCACACAGTGAAGGCCGTTGGCAGATGCAGGCCTCTGGCTGAACACAAGACGACATGTATAATTAACACGTTGTTACAGGGCTGGCTGTATTTCCTGTGATAAGAGCAAATTATGCCCTTTTAGAATTCTCACCCAGAACTGACCAGATGTTAATATTACATGCTAAGAAAAAAAAAAACATTATTAAAAGAATTAAAGTTGAAGCAGAGAAATAGAAGGCTTCTGCAATGGTCACAGTTTGCTTTTGGGGCCCAAGTTTTGTTAATATTTTATAGGCTAGCTGTGTCTGCATGGTGTCTCCAGCCAGTTGGGAATAGTGCATCTGTGCCAGATGGAAAGCTGCATTGCATTGCTGAATTTTATTTATTTATTTGCTGTTTATAAAGACAAGGATATCTAGAAATGTTTCAGAGGGTAGAGGGTTCAGGCTACTCCAGCGCTCGTCATCTAGCGCACAGTGGTCCGGATGCAGACCCAGCAAAATATATCAATGGACTGAACTAGGATTTGAATAAATACAGTAACAAAGCCAAGAAAAAAGAAAAAGAAAGTCATAGAACAGTTAAGAAAGTTAAGAAAGTTAAAGTAGTTCAGCCGCTGCGGCAGGTCCTCAGTTGCAGCTTATCCTCTCACATGCGTTTATGTAAATTATTTAACTCAAGACAGATCATTGGACCAGACACTAGACTCTTCATCTTATTTACCCTCTTCTGAACTAATAGCACTGCTTTTATACCGAGGTGTGTGTGTTAATTCTCCTCACAACAAATTAAAAATAAATGACAATAATAATAAAGCCATAGCTGTATCCTAACCTTTGTAAGGAGGAATTTTATGTAACTGGACCTTTTAGAAGAATTCTTTCTTTAGGCAGTGCATTTGTATACATACATTAAATCCAAAAGTCTGACCACACTAGCTTCTTTTCTAGTTTAATACAATTTTCATAGCAAATTATTGTGAAAGTGTGCACTATAGAGCTAGTGTATCTTGTGATCCATTTTAGATCAAATCCATGAGCTTGAGCACAGTAAACATCTGAACACATGATTCAATATTAGAGATTAGGCCTTCTGTACAAAGCAGTTAACATGGTCAATTTCACAAATATGCTTACTTTTAAATAGGGATTTAGAAATAATGCAGAATATTAAACATTCAAAACATTGATGTTTCTTTTTTATAAATAATTCAAAAAATCGGGGGCACTGTGGCTTAGTGGTTAGCACGTTTGCCTCACACCTCCAGGGTTGGGAGACGATTCCCGCCTCCACCTTGTGTGTGTGGAGTTTGCTTGTTCTCCCCGTGCCTCGGGGGTTTCCTCCGGGTACTCCGGTTTCCTCCCCCGGTCCAAAGACATGCATGGTAGGTTGATTGGCATCTCTGGAAAAATTGTCCGTAGTGTGTGATTGTGTGAGTGAATGAGAGAGTGTGTGTGCCCTGCGATGGGTTGACACTCCGTCCAGGGTGTATCCTGCCTTGATGCCCCATGACGCCTGAGGCACAGGCTCCCCGTGACCCAAGTAGTTCGGATAAGCGTTAGAAAATGAATGAATGAATTAAAAAAATCTGAAGTCTTCTTTTTATTTCAGTATATTCAGACTATTGTTCAAATAACCTGCATTAAATGTGATTTTACATCAGTTGAGGTAAACTCGATACTCATATGCTGGCATTAATCATCATGTGCAGACTCACATATCTGACAGCGTGTGTCAGAGAAGCAGATACACACGTTGAATATCATGATTATTATGTAGTTCAAGCTTGTAATCCTACTGTGTGTGTATACGTGTGTTCACTGTGCGGCTCTGTCACGACATCTTTGTACATACAGATTCGCTCCTGTACACAGCTGGGACAAACCTCATGCATAATGATGCATGCAAATGCTACATTGAGCACTTATAATAATCCTAACAGAAATGTCAATCCTTCTGACAATCTACATATCTGACAGCCGAAGATCAAACTGTGAGTGTTTCCTCTGATCAGAGCTGTAATGTTTTATCTTGTTATGCGCCTTGATTCCTTTATGTGGAAGCTCATGCGCAGCAAGAGCACCAGTGTGATGAGGTGCAAGGATATTGAGTGAAGGAGACAAGTTTAGAGCTGGAGGTGAGAATTTTCACACTGCTGAAATTAACTGTGTGAGGACATTGAAGACCAATTTGCGTTCCTGAAATTCATTAAATGTAGAAAGATCATTCAGGAAGATGTAATGTGTGGTGTAGGATAAAAACAAGGCTCTTAAATATATACTGCAGAGCTACAGTATGATTTTAATGAATGGTTTATGAGCCGCAGAGTCATAGATTCCATAAGGATCTGTAGCCTGGCTGAAAATGGTTGCAGTTGTCTCGCTTATGGCATGTTATAGCTCTTTGTTTGGAACGTTTCCAGGTTGAAAATTCAATGAGAGATTTATTGAGTAAGATTACAAGAAGAGTTTAGCACTGAGTCGGTTATATTCACATGCACTTATTTGGCTGATGCTTTTAAGCCTCTCGATATTGGACTGCTGCTGAATTAAAATACATATAAGAAGCCTATTCAAGTGAAAGACATCAGATTATTCAGCTATCAATCTTACAGTATATATATATATATATATATATATATATATATATATATATATATATATATGCATTTTCTTATCTGAATAATAATAATAATAATAATAATAATAATAATAATAATAATAATAATAAAGTTCCCTAACAAATACATAAGCTTAAATCGACAGCCACTAGTTTATTACTACTACTATATGAATCTATGTGATACACATGACATGAAGATGAGCTTTGTGCAGTGCCTGATCCTCTGTTCCCTCTTTCTTCTCTCAGGTGCTGCAGAAGTTGGGGAAGGCTGATGAGACAAAAGATGAGCAGTTTGAACAGTGTGTTCAGAACTTCAAGAGACAGGAAGTAAGATATCAGAATCAAGCTATTAGGATTACATGACATGATCAGGATGCTCTGATATTATGCAATTTTCTTTTTTTTATTTATTCATTATTCATTTCATTAATAGTTAGAATATTGATATAGCAGTTATACACATTATTTCTCAACGAATATATGTATGTATATATATAAACGGAATATATATATGTGGAAATAGGTGGAATTATTCTGTAAGCAAGACAAAGCACAAAGCTCAATGTATGAAAGTATTAAGATAGTGTATATTCACACACATCACTGAGTTATGGCTTGATTCGCGAAATATTTTAGAAATTCTGGAACATTATATACTGTACATATTTATAATTAGGTTGTTCTGTAGAAGAAAATTTAATGAAATTTAACAGGAAAATGTGTTATTTGGTTAAGGCACGCCTGTCAAGAACAGCCACAGTCTAATCCTGCCGCTTCCACCTGGCCTCACTAATCCTGATTAGGCTGTTTTATATATCAGCCTGCTAGAGCTTAGCACAAAAAATGTTCTTCTTCTCCTCTCCTCTCCTCTTCACTGCTTTTTCCTGTATAAAATCCAGATTGCAACTAAATACCAAAGCTGCCAAGTCAGTGTCTGTACCTCATGTAGTTGCAGGAAGATTTCACCCGCTAAAATGCGTCTTATACCTTATACCACCTAGTGTACTTTTTGGTAAAAAATATTACTGTCTCATTTAGCTTTATTATTAGCATTATTGTTTTAAAGCCCATCATCTGACAGCTATTAATTCAAGCCAGTTTACTAATCACTCTTTATTGCACGCATGCTAACACTGTTTTTTTGGCATTTCATTAATTGAAAACCAACTTATATGTGACAGATGTGTTGTATAGCATGCTCTGTATTTATTGGCTCTGAGGATTCAGGTAAATATTGGTCTAGTGCTGCTTTTGTGCTCTGAGCTTTATTTTGTTTTGTCTCACTAGTCTGAGGGTTCAAGGCTACAGAGGGAGATGAGGGCTTATATAGCAGCTGTGAAAGGTGACTCATCCTAACACACACTCGCACAAGCACACGCAAAATAAACAGACCTCTGTAAATGATGGTGCTGGAGTGCTTAAGAAGTTCTAAGCTTAACTCTTTGGCAATACCGCAGGAATGCAGCAGGCCTCCATGAATCTGACCGAATCTCTTCACGAAGTCTATGAGCCTGACTGGCACGGCAAGGACGATGTGATATCTATTGCAAAGGTGAGTGTAATTTCAGAGGTTTCAGTTAATCCATGAGAAATTATATATTTAACTTCCTGAAAAAGACTAGTTAGTAAGTGATAGTTTCTGTTTGCTGGGCTATCAGAGAAACCTGCTAGAATGACTAAAGTTAGGCCCTGGGTTTTGTATTTCAAACCCTTCTCTGAAGCAAAGGATCAAGGTGAAGCCTGATTGAATTTCCTCCTGCGGTTTTGTGTGCACTTGGAAACATTTACTGTGGCAACCAGAAGAAAAATAGATTTCTTGAGAGTTTTGTTTAAATGAGATTTGAATATGCTAAAAATATAGCATGAGGAAGGATTGGGAAAGCTTGTCAGGGGATCCTGGGTCAGTTTGAGACGGGTTGAGTTGCACTGCTTGCATTACCCATGGCTTTATCTTTTTTAGGAAAAAAAAACATCTAACTGAAACATACCCGATGCTATAGTGTAGTAAATACACATACAGATTGATAGCATGGGTTTGATAGATGATGAAAACACCAGTAGGTTTGGTACAACCCCACATTTTTATAGCATAAATTATAGCCTACATCTTATAACAATAATAAATAATAAATAATAAATATGTGTGTATACAGTATATATACACACACATCTATCCCTTTTTTATTTATCCATGTTGGCAGTTGATCAAAGCAGACAGCTTTTAATAGCAACACTTGAAATGTTTTCAGAATTGAATCTCAGATGACTGAGCATGACTAAGCACATTTCATTGATTTAACCGAATGTCCTCCATTTTTAGAAGGTTGTTGATGTTGCATCCGAAGGTTTATGAGTAACTGTCTTTTGTGATGCAGTGAAAGCATAATTTCTATGCTTTTTGTTGCTTTTAAATACACAGTCTTCACAGTGATGTAGGAAATTTGACAGCTCTATTCTCTTTTTCCTTTTAAACTGGATAATTACAGCACTGTGTATTTTCTTCTAGAGTTGTGATGTATTATGGGAAGACTTCCATCAAAAACTGGTGGACTCCACAATTTTAGCTCTGGATGCATATTTGATCCAGTTCCCTGATATCAAGGTACCATTCTGCAATTTTCAATGTACTAGTTTAATGTGCAAGTTACGTTCTGAGGGTATAAACTAGATTTGCTGCTACTTAGCATAAGGCATCTTGATTGTAAAGCAAATTTTCCCCCATTCTAGATTCGTGTCGCGAAACGGAGCAGAAAATTAATTGACTACGACAGTGCGAGGCACCATCTTGAGACCCTGCAGACTTCTGCCATTAAGAACGAAAAAAAGATTTCAAAGGTGCAGAATGACATGCTTCATGCACTACACAGCCTGTAAAGAGTACTGTACCTAGAGTATGTATGTGTAGTCAGAAATTTCCCACTGATTTCACATTCTGTGTTATCACACAGGCAGAAGAGGACTTAAAAAAAGCACAGAAGGTGTTTGATGATCTGAATGTGGATCTGCAGGATGAGCTGCCCAGTCTGTGGGACAGGTGAGCCATCTTTGGAGATACCACTGAAAATAGGCAGTTTTCACAGCTTCATCAATGAATTGTTTTAATGAATCACTTGGTAGGAAAGAAGATATTAAGGTCAGTCGTTGTGGCCTCCATCTATGATAATTATTCTGTTTGTTTTGGTGGTTATTTCGTATACAGTATTTGCAAATTGGACCGAGTAGCTTAATGCTCACTCATTATCTTGTTGTTTCTTGCTTTTAATTGATGCTTGTGAACTTTGTGCTTGATTTTGATTTGCTTACCCATTCATACCCTGTTCTTGGAGACATTCTGCTATTTCCTGGCCCTGCGTTAAAAACATACATTATGTTCAGTTATCAAAAAATGTTGTTTAAAATAAAAAAGTGATTTCATTGCTTTATTGATTACATTTAATACTGGTATCTAATCTACTAGCTTGAATTATTTAAAGTGAGTTTTATTGATTCATGGAGTATTAACATGATGAAACACAAGCGGAAAAAGAAAGCAAAAATACAAAAGAAACGGTATACAAGAAAACCAAAAACAAGGGAATAAAACATAGAAATAATCATAGAAACAAGAGGCAAACATAAAAGGACTCATCCAACAGTATGTGCAAGACAACTGGTATAAATGGGGTTAATTATAGAAACATAAGGTACAGGAGTGCACAGGTGGGAAGGGGATAAGGATCAGGTGGGGCAAACATGTGAGCACAAAACAAAGACACGTGGTACAGGATATAAACAAACCTCTGCTGGGACGCTTCCTGTTGTACAGGCAGTAAATAGTCGGCGCCATCCATGACAGAACCAAAGTTTGTGTTTAAATGAAGTAATGTTTGATGAACATGACGGAAATGATTGGTATAACATAGAAATTGCATTTGCCATTAGACACAGAAACTCCCTTTCCCCCTTACTGGAAAAACACACACACATAAACCACATCAACATGCAAAATGGCAGTCACACCCTAAGCCTAGTTCAACATACACTATACATAACCAGCAAAGTACAAAAAAAATCTAAAGAACAGTCAAAATTAAGTGCAAAGCTTACCAGGAATCAGGTGAATCAACAAGTGTGTGTGAAGCAAATCAGACTAGTTTGCAGATGCTTTACTGTAAGCAGCAAAATAATAAAACACAGGGAACACCGGAAGTGGAACTGGAATAAATTGGACCTCTGAGAAACATGAAATAGACTCAGGACTTTTGTCACAATTGTCAGGACTCAGCCCGGACTTTTGGCCACTTTCCTTTGTTTATCTTCCTCGTCACGTGTCTGCCCCGCCTTCGTCTGCTCCACCCTATCTCCGCACCTGATCCATATTGTGTCATCATTGTCTTTTATATTTAAGTGAGCCGCGTTGCCGATGGCAGCATGGAATCATTAGTTACGTTTACCCTTCGTTATGTTTAGTCATTGCTAAGTGTAGTCATCTGTATTGCTTTAGTTATCGTCTTTTTCTGTCTTTGTCTTCATTATTCATTAAACCCCATTCATTTGAAGCTATCCTGCATATGGGTCTGTCTCCTTCCACCCTGGTTGTGACAAATATACAGAAAGAGAACAAAGAGAAAGATTATCAGAAATGTAGGTGGGTCATAACTGTACATTTTGGGGAACACTTAGTGTGATAGAGGTTTATTGTGTATATTTACTATTTTAGATTTTAATTGTGAAACGAAAATTGGTGAATATTGATGAGTTCAATTTAGGTACCGTTACTTTCAGGGAACATTCTCATGTAATGTGTACATTTATGAGTCTTTATGAGAGATACACAAATAAATAAAGAAATATAGACTCTGAAGTTACACAGAAGAGCCCAAAGCCCACAATTTAACCCACTGTTTTCTTTTCAGTAATAATTCTTCAGTTATCTGAATGTGAATTGCATAACTGAAGCTTCAGTTCATTTCACCCGAGGTGGATCCCATATTGGGCAAAACAGGAAGGACTCCATTTAGATACTTTGCTCTGATAGCGATCTGCTCCCATCAATACTATTGAATTCTCTCGACAATCATGTTACCCTGTAGCTCAGTGTGTCCATTTGTGCAGTTTGCTCTGTAACATTGCACCTGGACACATTTATAGCATCATCATCTTCATCATGATAACAGAGCAAAGGCATGCTACCGAGATATGGATTCAGAGGCTCATCTTTATTTAGCTGAAGTAGGAGAATGACTGTTTCTCATAAAAGCTGAATTTGGTGAGTTACATAAATTTGTTATAGCAGCATTGAGGCATATTATCTCAGTGTTCTAATAATGCTTGTGAATTCTACAGCTTAGTTACTGCACTGTTACCACCTGTGTAGAAATAAACAGAAGCAAAGAAGTGTGCAAGAAGTAAAGGTATCGCATCGTGTTGCTGGATTTTTGTGGGTATTTATTTAAATCCATCTCTCAGTAATGCTATATTCCTGATAATCAGAATGATTTATTAATGGACTGCAGTGGTTATGTCCACAGAGTCTGATAATGATATTCTGCTGATTAGGTTAAATGACTTTATATAACTGAGCTGCCGAGGTGGTTTTATAACATGGTGATTATGTTGCTGTGGTTGATGAGATTTCTATTGCAGAGATGAAGGGAGTATTTGCAAATTTCCCAGTCTGGAGTACTTAGTTGTACTTGTCTTGGTTTTTTTTTTTTTTTTGACTGGGTTTGTGAATTATTGGGAAACAGATGAAAACATAAAAAAAAAACACGAAACTTTTAAACAGATAATGTTTGTATGTTCGTAAAGAAAGTAATATCTCATGTAATAGACTATTTTTCAGACAAAAACAATAATGAAGTCTGTCGGGTTTTACCAGAAAAAAACTGAAGCATGTGTGACACTCTCCAGAAGTATGGTAAAATGCCCAAGCTGCTGGGAAAAAATTGCCAGCCAATTTTACATGAATCTTCTGCTTCACACTAAATATTTGTTGAGTTTATTACAGTACACTGTCGATAATAATAATAAAAAAATTTCCTGTATAAACCAAAGGTGGTTTTGTTCTGCAGGCTTTTGCACAGAAAGATATATACTACATGACAAGCTACAGTATATGTAAAGCTTAGCTTCAAATCAAATCAAATCAAATCAAATCAGATCAAATTTTGTTTGTCACATACACATACATACAGGGTACGATATGCAGTGAAATGCTTTATGCAACCGTCCGGTATAAGAATAAAAAATATAAAAAAAAGTATAAAAAATAAAATAAGAATAAAATAATAAGAAAGTATAAACTATATAAAACTATATAAGAAAACTATATAAAAACTATATAAAAATATGAAGAAATAATGTATATACATATACATAAATATACATATACATAAATGTGTATGGTCATACATAAATGTGTATAGCTTAGCACTATAGCAATACATGTGCATTTCTGTTTAGTAGAGGAAGGCAGTGTGCTTACATAATCTTTTCAATCATGTCTGTCTCTTGGGCTCAGCTCAGTCATAACCTGTGAAAAATATATAGACAAACATCGAAAAGAATGATAAAAAATGTATTTGTTCTTGATCTTCTGAGACTGCTTGTAAACATGATTTTAACTAACGTATTTCAACAACACATTCTTCAGTAAGTTACTCATAGCTTTTTAATATTAGTTTGTAGGTTTTAACATTCAGGCTCTTCATACACACAATACTATGTAGGGACCTTGAAGCATGGGTCCATTGTGTATTCTTATAAAGCTTTTTTCCTTTTTCCTTTTCTTTGCAGTCGAGTGGGCTTTTATGTGAAAACCTTCAAGAGTGTCAGCAGCCTGGAAGCCAAATTTCACAGGGAAATATCAGTGGTAAGTACTGAGTGGACCTGAAGAAGAAAAAAACACTTTGCTTTTGTTATTGTGATCACTGCAATGCTCATTCCTGATTACTGAGTGAGCAGTCTCCCCTGCACTGCTGTAGCATTATATGACTCATGGTAAAAGATGCAGTAAGAGGTTCCTAGACTCCTAGGACCGCAAATGCTTAGACTTTATGCTCTGGGTGTGATCATTAATGTTTCTAGCATTCTTTGTTCCTAGTCTTGTTTCGACCTTCAGGAATATAACGGTCAGTGATTGGTAGAAGTGATCATAATCAGAATAAATTTTTAGCGATGAGATATAACCGTGTGGAAAATGGGTAAGTTGTTCATTAACAAAAAAGTAGCAGATGTCCGGGAAGCGTTGCTTTTATGCACTGAAAAACATGCTATTCTATTTGGAGGCACAGACTATTATTGCCATTTCAATCTCATTTCCCCCCCAGCTGGATATGCAGTGCTGCAGTTGACTATTCTCCATAAAAGGTTGGCTTTCTGGCATGTGCGTTTACTAAATTGCAGGGCAGATGCTGATCTTCTCACCGGAGATAGATATGGCCTATTTAACGCTCTAAAATGGTCCCTTCTGAATTATTTGAACCGCAAAAGGCTTTGTCTTATTTTTAATGGGTCAGTTTAACAAAATTTATTTAATCTGCTGAGGATGGTTTGTAAGAACCAGTCACTGGACAATTCGGCTGTCAGTTAGGCAGCATCTGGATATATTATCATGAGCGGTCACGATGTAGCGTCTGACAAGTGTGTGCTGTGTATTTTTAGCTTTAGTTCATTGCTGTGGATAAATACTGCCATTGCCAGCAGGGGACCAGACTGAATCTCATCACAGACACTTCTGTATTCATCACTTACAATCAATCATTCACTCTTTTTTCCCTCTCTTCAGTCCTCTGTTACTCTTTATTTTAGAACAAAATCAGTGTAGAGAGAGGGAGACGAAAGATGGAAGGTTATTATTTCAGATTTTATTCAGACATCAGAGTTGTTATATGATTGGATCACGTTCAGAAAAAAGCAAATGAAGTGAAAACAACATTTCAGTTCAGTTACGCTGCTTATTATTAGACAGTGACAAAGAGTGTTATGTCTTCCTGCTCTTTATCTATGCCACCCAATCATACAGATTAAAATAATTTATTTGTAACCTTCAATATGAGGAATACCAGTTTGCCATGCTGTGCATCAGTGTATTGTAATCAAACCCACCTCTTCCTCTATGCTGTTTGAATAAGATCCATAAGTAATAAATCTTTTTCCAACATAGATATTGACTCATGAAATAAGCTAAACTTCTCTCATTCAAAAACACAACAATGCAAGTATTAATAAACTCCCAGAATCTATGCATTTATTTATTTCTAAATATCAATCAATAATTCAAGGTGCATATTATCCAAGCTCATGTTTAAACTGGAGTGTCATCTGCAGTATAGCCTGTGTTGTCTCGCCTGTAGTCGTTTTGGGTGCTGCTGCATTTTATCTTTGTTTGGCTCAGTAGTGTCAGACATCCTCATTGGTGCCTTCTGCAGGACAACTGATGTGTTACACCAACCATCTGCTTTCCCGTCTGTTTCAATTCCTTCCTGCATACGAATGAAAGATCAAATAAACTGACACTTATTTAACATTTTTTGCCTATTCTAAAATACTTACTTATAAAATACACACACCTTTCGGTATTCAATATAAGACCGTATTTTTGACTATATTAACAAGTAGCGTCTACGATTTGATTACTATAAAAGAGAAAAGCAAAGATATTTTGTGATTATTGTTTGGTTCTAGCACCAAATCATTTCTGATTGAGGATTTGGGACATACTGTAATAAAAACTTGCTTTTCCACCATGTTGAAGTAATACTTTTAGTTCACGCTGAAGTGTCTAAGTGCAATTAATACAGTACATTCAATTCACACCATATATGATTGATATTGTATATATTTTATAATAAAGAATAAATCATAATTTGAATCTAATTGAATATTAATTGGCACTATAATTTATTTTAATTTTAATTTTATTGCTTATTTGTTCCATTAGTTCTGTCACAAGCTGTATGAGGTGATGAACAAGCTTGCAGAGCAACACCCAGACAAAATGTTCACCATTCAAGGAGCACCCAGGTAAGTCTTTATTATTTATTTTTTTATACTTAATACAGACAACAGATATACACCATGTTTGAGATATTTGCTGTATTTCTGAAAGCTGTAACTATTCAGTGACTTACATATGGCTTGGACACTACTGTATGATTCAGGTATTCATGTACTGTGGTTCTATATGTCCTCCTCTTTATAGCTGTCAGAGAAGGTATGTGATGGACAGTAATATAGGATAGTGCCACCCTGGGGCTGGAGTCATAAATAGTATAGTAGTGCCAAAGTAGTGCTGCAGAAGCAAAATATCAAAGCAATAATTCTTTACACTGCAAATGAAAACAATAGTTTTGTGGTGTGTGCTGTAGCATTGGGTAGTCTTTCTTTGGATAATCCAAAGTAGGCATAATATAGAGCTGTGGACCTATACTATAACTGTAGAGCACATGATGGCTGATATTTAGTAAATAACATTCGTATTTAATTCTGTGTATTTCAGTTTAGTCTTTAAATAATTTTATGACATGCTGTTGAAAAATCATTTGAGATGCTTTTAATCATCTGATGCTCTTATTTGTAGAGGGTCTACATTGGATTATTCAAATAAACATATTACAGTATCTTTGGTTGCTTTATCAAACAACAGTCTGTTGAAATTATGCTGTATTTATGTTTTTGCGCATTTTTGATTTGTCATATTGTAATGTTATGTGTATATTATATATACAATTTTATTTTCAGTGACTCGGGCCCACTGCGCTTGGCCAGGACCCCAACACCTCCTGAGGATGAGAGTCCAGAGGTCAGCCCTGCTGCCAGCCCCAACCACACACTGAGACCTACTTCACCTGGCCCTCCACGGCCCAAATCTCCCTCACAGGTAAGCCCTGGAACCCCTCTGACCTAAACACCTAAACCAAAATAACATCAGAATTAGAACATAAACTATATATAGTGTAAATTGTATGTAAAGCCCGTGGCACACTTGTGTGTTTTGGGGTTTGTAATCCAGGATTAACTGTGTTAGCTGTGTCTGTCAGCTGTGAGTAAACAACATAAGAATTTACATAATACTTTCTAAATCACTTCTTTAAGTCTGTGACCCCACATATTATTATAAAATTCCTACATAATGAACCCCTGATACTTCGGTGCATTTCACTTTTTTAATATAAACATGAAATGAATCAAACAACTGTGCTGACCTACGTTTGCTTTTTTCTGTTTTGCATGATACAGAGTGAAGATGTAAGTGAGCCTGAAGCTTAGACTAGTTTATTGTGATTTTGACACGCATATATTAGTGTGGTAATGATACACAAGTTTTGACATGGAGTGATGGTTTAAATAATTGTATGCCCACATATCATTATCAGCTCAAGATGGGACCGCCAAAGCCGCCTCCTCCCAAAGTCACTCCAACCAAGGAAATTCCACAAGAGCAAATCATCAACCTATTTGATGGAGGCTTTCCTGAGATCAGTGTCACCTCACCACAGGTGAAGTCACAAAAATTTGTATTTTTATTTTAGAATAACTATTTTAAAGTTAGTCGAAGGTTTGTCCTTGTATTTGCTAGCCTCACATGACATTTTAGGTAATTTCAAAATGCATCTTTTTTTTTATTTTATTTTTAGCCAAATGAGAATCCCACAGAATCTCTCTTGGACTTGGACTTTGACCCATTCAAACCAGACAGCAATACAACTACCGGTCAAACTGCAGCTCAGGTCCAATACTGTCTCATACCCAACATTCAATCAGTGCGATTTATATTTATGACAATGAAAATTACCACATGTCTCTTCTATGTGTTTTATCTTTGGTGTGCTTTGAAATAGGAATACATAATTGTATATAAGAGTATGAACCAATATGTGTCTAATGCAGATTTTCTATTTTGTACATTTCTAGGCACTGTCATGGGACCTTTGGACGGTGAGAGAGTTTTATGGTTATTTGTGGTTATAGATTAAATGTTATGTTGATCAGTGTATCTGTGTTGGAATTCTTTCAAGGATATTTGCTTTGTTCTCAATATAATCTGCACCTCTATTGTAGGGCCTGATATATTAAATAAGTTTTATAATTTTCTTTTTTTTTCCAGACAAATACTGAGGCCCAGCCTGTAAGTAATGACAAGAGATTGTTTTTGTGCAAGAGAGAAAGACCAGTGTTATAAGTTAGCTTATTGTAGACTTAAATATGGGTTTAAGGTTTAATTTTTTCTGCTTATTTGTTATTTTTTACAATGAAAACTTCCTAATACATTCAGAGAAAATATTTTATAGACATTTGCACAGTCTACAGATTTCCTCTGAGAGATTTCATGTAAATTTGACACAGATTGCGTAAACTTGGGTGTCAAACTTGTGGCCAGTGAATGAAATTCCAAACACTTTCATGTGGGGGCTTGGTATTGATGATACATACCTTCTTTCTCTGACTAGGCTTCAGATTCTGGCTTCAATGACAACTGGACGGCTGACTTTGGTTCTGCAGCTCAGGTTGTGGGGGATGCTCAGCCTGCAACAGATGGGCAAGGATGGCCTCCTGCAGAAGGATGGCCCACAGATACAGTGCCCCAAGGAGAAGCCACAGGCGAGGTTAGAAGGGATACAAAGTATGACCAAGGGCCAAATCCCGACTGTGAAGAGTGTGCTTTGAAGAGTGGCAAGATAGATCCTCCATTTAATCATCAGCTTGTTCAGGAGGGTACTGAAGAAGGGTGGGAATCAGAGCAATCATGCTCAGATACACATCACTCTGAGTGGACAGGGGATGAGGAAGGATGGACCAGAGAAACAAAACCCACAGGTTTAGATGAGAGTCGAGCTGGAAAGTCCATGCCAGGGATTATATTCACAAATGAATTTGGCCAAGAAATAGCAGAGGCCACAGGAGGATGTGGGCAGGGGTTATACACAGAAGAAGAAGAAAATAACCCTAAGTGGTACTTAACAGGTCAGGGAGATTTGGATGGGTCAGGGTCTGAATATGAGACAGCTGAGGAGTGGGCAGATGCTTCAGGTCAGAATAGTGGATGTATCAGTGCTGATGATGAGCTTGAATCTGCAGAAAATGAGGGACCAATAAAAGAGCACAATATCACCGGCAGCAATTTAAATCAAGAGAACTTTGTGGATGATATTGAGTCATCCTTCATGGAACAGAGCACCATAGATGCTGCAAGCTTTATAGGCCATTCGGTTATAACTAATTGTGACAGGCTGGCAATGACAGAATCAACTAAGCCTAGTGATGGAACAGAGCTTGGACATCACAGTTCAACTAATTATGTAAGCACAGCAGATCTTACTCATAGCAACAAGCAGAATGAGAGAATAGACAATTCAGTTTTAAAACTTTTCAAATCCAAATTTTGCTCTGAACCACATTGCAAACCAGAGTGTGACAACTTTAGTTCAGGGCCTGATCTTTTTGCTGCATCAGAGGAGGATCCATTTGGCACTGGCAATGACTCATTTGCCCACTCAAACAAGGGTTGGTTGTGTCAAGAAAACTGTCAGATGTCTGAGAAATTTGCCAATGACTCTTTTGCTATGCCCAGAGGAGATGTTTTTGGTTCTAAATGTCAGAATACAAATGGTCAAGCAATTGGTTTTGAATCATATTCGTTTGAAGAAGGATGTGTCTTGGCTACTGAAATCACATCAAACTTTTCTCCCAGTAAAACTAATCAGGAAAATTTTGCCAGTGAGGCTAACCCTGCTTTTGAAGGTAAAACTGACCATGATCCTTTTGCCAAGGAAAACGAACAGGATCCTTTTGTCAGTGAGACTCTCCAGGACCCTTTTGACAGCAAAACTAATTGGGATCCCTTTGCCAGTAAGAATAATCAAGATTCTTTCACCAGCGAGGCTCTTTTTGCCAGTAAAACTGACCAGGATTCTTTTGCCATTGAGACTAACAAGGATAATTTTGACAGTGAAATTGACAAAGACCCTTTTGCCAGTGAGACTAACCAGGATCCTTTTGCCAGTGAAACCAGTGAGCCTAACCAGGATCCTTTTGCCTCTGAGACTATCCAGGATCCTTTTACTAGTGAAACTAATTCGGATCCTTTTGCCAGTCGAAATAATCAACATCTCTTACCCAGTAAGACTAAACAGGATCATTTGGACAGTGAAACTGACAAAGATCCTTTCACCAGTGAGAATAACCAGGATCCTTTTGACAGTGAGACTAACCAGGATCCTTTTGTCAGTGAGACTAACCAGGATCCTTTTGCCAGTGAGACTAACCAGGATCCTTTTGCCAGTGAGACTAACCAGGATCCTTTTGCCAGTGAGACCAGTGAGTCTAACCAGGATCCTTTTGCCAGTGAGACCAGTGAGCCTAACCAGGATCCTTTTGCCTCTGAGACTATCCAGGATCCTTTTACTAGTGAAACTAATTGGGATCCTTTTGCCAGTCGAAATAATCAACATCTCTTCCCCAGTAAGACTAAACAGGATTATTTGGACAGTGAAACTGACAAAGATCCTTTCACCAGTGAGAATAACCAGGATCCTTTTGTCAGTGAGACTAACCAGGATCCTTTTGTCAGTGAGACTAACCAGGATCCTTTTGCCAGTGAGACTAACCAGGATCCTTTTGCCAGTGAGACTTACCAGGATCCTTTTGCCAGTGAGACTAACCAGGATTCTTTTGCCAGTGAGACCAGTGAGACTAACCAGGAACCTTTTGCCAGTAAGACTATCCAGGATCCTTTTACTAGTGAAACTAATTGGGATCCTTTTGCCAGTGAGACCAGTGAGACTAACCAGGATCCTTTTACTAGTGAAACTAATTGGGATCCTTTTGCCAGTCGAAATAATCAACATCTCTTCCCCAGTCAGACTGAACAGGATCATTCGGACAGTGAAACTGACAAAGATCCTTTCACTAGTGAGAATAACCAGGATTCTTATACCATTAAAGCTAACCAGGATACTGTTGTTAGTGAGACTAACCCGGATCTATTTTTTGGTCAAACTAATCATGATCCTTTTGCTAGTGAAACTAAACAGGATCTTTTTGCCAGTGAGACTAACCAGGATCCTTTTGCTAGTGAGACCTGTGAGACTAACCAGGATCCTTTTGCCACTGAGACTATCCAGGATCCTTTTACTAGTGAAACTAAACAGGATCTTTTTGCCAATGAAACTGAACAAGATCCTTTTGCCAGTGGGACTAATTGGGATCCCTTTGGTAGTGAGAATGATAACGATCCATTTACTTATGAGAGTAACTTGGATCCATTTTCTAATGAGAACCAGGATCCTTTTGCTAGTGACAAACAGGACCCTTTTGCAAGTGAGACTAACCAGTATCCTTTTGACAGTAAAACTAACCATGATGTGTGTGCTATTGAGACTAACCAGGATTGTTTTGCTAGTGAGACTAACCAGGACCTTTTCGTTAGTGGCACTAAGCAGATCTCCATTATTAAAGAGTCAACACAAGAACCTCTGGCCAGTGAAGGCAACCATGGATGGGCAAGGAGCTGGGAGTTAACAATGATTGCAAATGAAGCAAATTGGGAAGTTGACTTTTCAACCAGGAATAGGTCTGCCCATTGGGCAGCCTTTCCTTCACCAACTGCTGAATTAGAAAGTTCCAGTAAAGATTCTTGGCAGGAGATGGACGACACTGGTGGCTCCTACCCCTCTGATGTACAAGGTGACATCATTAAAGGCTGGCCTGGAGACAGTGGCCTGAATCAAGATACAAATAATACCTGTTATGGTCAAAACAACATTCCTTGTCCAAAGAATACAGCCATGGAAAAGACAGCCAGTGTAAAAGATCCAGAGAACTCTGATCTGTCTGAAGATGAGGTTGCAAATCGAAGATACGGAAAGTTGTACCAAGAAATAGATGCGGAGAAGGATGAGGTACCTGAATTCCTCTTTATTTTAGTGTAGCATGAACTGGTCACAATAAGAAGCTCTTTTCCTGCCTGCCTGCAGATGAAGCAATACAGTAGTTTCCTGCTACAACCCCTTCAGACCCCCATAATCCCTCACAGTCTACAGATCCTGGTCCTTCCTGTCTCTCCTCTGCTTGCATCTGATGTGTTGTTTTTAATAGTATTTCTACTCCCATTACAAATACATGGCAAGTGTTGGGGGCCAACATTGAACTTGTTTCTGCAATTTGGTTTAGGTGTCCCACAAAGCTTTAAGTGGACTTGCTCAGGTAAATAGGCAAATAGACATATGGATTTAGGTTGTAATGACCTGTAGTAACAGAATGCCATATTGACTGCTGCAAGAATGTAAGATTGCTCTGATTATCATTACAATTAGAAGTGACATAAATGTAATTACACTGCAGTTTTTATTTACACTTAGTTTAAATGAACTTAAACTTTGCTGCTATTAGTTTTAGCTTATATATAACTATTTCGCCAGACTAATGTTTAGCAGCCTTTAAGGATTATGGAGTGTTTTTGATAGCACATCTTGCAGTGTCTATTATTGTATTATTATTGTATGATCCTTTATCATCTCCCTCACTAGTGGGTTCAGATTCCTTAAAATATATAGTTTATATAATGTTTTAGACGTGTCTCACCCTGAAAACTAACTTTGAAATTTTATGTTATAGACACGTGTGATTTCCTCTCACATTTCCTCTCACATTTCCTCTCACAAGGTGGATTCCTCAGTTCCAACTTTTGCAGCTGACTTTGATCAAATGGTGAGTCATTCGTTCTCTTCAGTACAATAGATTATTCTCTCAGTTCAACTTGTGAAATTTTAAATGTGTTAATTAAACAATTAAATAATAGTGTTAAATAGTGTATTTTGTGAAATGAAAGTTTTATAATTCGCATTAATTAATTTGCTTTTAAGTATTTAAGTATTTCAAAATGTATCTTTTTTAAAATAGGTGTTAATAAATAATAATAATAATGATAGGATAATTTTCAATTCGAGTGTTGTTTAGTAAGCAACATGATCTTTGTTTTTATTGTTTATCTGGTTATAAATTATGAAATTCTTCTATTCTGAGCTCCGACCAGTTAATCTTTTTCTAACAGTGTATGCATCTGTGTGATTTTATGCCATTATACTGTATTTGAACCCAGATGGCTCTTTTTCAGTTTTAAATGTGTTCAAAGATCCATTGGGTTAATTCAACTCTGTAATAACTTTTTAAAAATGTTCATGTTCCATGGACTTTAACTGGTCATGGTACTATTAGATATTATTTTTATACATAACTATATTCTTGTGTATAGACATCATGGGTTGACTATTATTTTATGCTTTTATTGACTATTATTTGAAGCTGCCCACTTGTGAAGTACTTGTGTACTATGAGAATTAGCGATTTTCATACTACATTTGTGTATATATCTAAAGTCTGAGGCCCCAGAAGGGGCAGAAACTGGTACAGAGGCAGCCCAAGAGGAAGTGGAAGAAGGGGAAGGGGAGGTGTCCCCAACCCAGGCCCCAGAGTCTGAGGGCAGTGTAACGACTCCTCCTGCAGAAACTACTGCTGAACCACCAGAGACCACTGCTGCTAGTAGCCCTCCTGCTGAGACTGCTTCTGTGAGTGATACTGGGCTACTGATGCCCAAATGTTATTAAAACTGTAGGAGTCATTTGTAATAATTGTAAAATTTTAATCATCTACTTCACCATCACCATCATCATCATCATCATCATCATCAATATCATCATCATCTTCATCATCATCATCGTCAGCTACAGAAATCTCTATTTTTGCCAGTGGCTTCATTGTACGTTTATTATTCATTTATTTATTTGTTTATTTTTCACTGGCTGCGTCATTCATCATTCTTTAACAGTACCATCACCTTTATGTTTATCAATTTGCTTGATTAAGTTTGTACTATTTTTTTCTGCAAAAATATTTTTTCCCCATGCTCCCATTATGCCAATTTTGTTTGATAATGAACAAAGAGGTTTAGTTAATGGTATTTTTCTCTGTATTGTTCTGCTCTTTAAGAGCATAGTGGAGTCTCCTGAAGGTGCTGAAACTATGGCAGCAGAGCAGACTGAGGTATGTACCGTTTTTTTCAGCCTCACACTGCCTGCGATGCATACACCATCTACTGTAGCTCAGCACATTATTATGCTTTATGAGCAACCGTAAGAGTTTTGTGAGCTTTAATTATTGAATGTTTTTAATTTTACACTCATTCTCTCCTTTATCATGATTGTGTGACAATGGCCAAATTGTGTTTAAAAATAAGTTTACCATCCTCACTCTATCAAAATTGCACTATTAGTGGTGGCCTGAGAAAACCCTTCACATAAAGAAATTATGTACTGTAGTACATTTACACTCTATGGCCAGAAGTTTGTGGACACCTGACTATCACACCCATATGTGATTATGAACATTCCACCTCAGATTTAGTCCCCTCTTTTCTGTTCTTATTTAGCCACAAGACTATTAGTAGGTCCAGCACTGAAATTGGGCATTAAGGTTTGGGGCATTTCAGTGCATTCCAAAAGTGTTCAGTGGGCTTGAGGTCAGGGATTTGTTCAGGTCACAAACTTTTTGCCTTATAGTTTAGTCTCAAAAACTAAATACTTTCCTGGGCAGAAATATGCTTCTGTCTGATTGTATTTACCATCTGATTTCCTAAAGTGGCTTTTACTTTGTGAGTTTTGGGAGACTCAACAATAAAATATTTCCATATTATTTTTGTTAAATATATATTTGTGCTTTCTTAAACATCTGATGAGGTTTTCCAAGACTGCCACATGTTTGATTTTATTAATCAACAATTTTTTTTGGTTTTATTGACTGCTGATTATGTTTATTCAGTTTGTATTATAATAAAGAAAGTCTAGTTCTTAAACTAGAAATATTAAAATACTGTTTTATAATTAATGTTAATATAAATCACTAGCCATCTTAACCAGTGTTGCAATGTAACGGGGTACAAATACTACTGTACTTAAGTAGAAATTTCACGTATCTGTACTTTACTTCGCTATTTAAATTTATGTCAACTTTCACTTTTACTCCACTACATTTCCTAGATAAAATGTATACTTTTACTTCGTTATATTTCCACTAAGCATCTATGTTACTCGTTACTACAAAATAAAATGAGAAGAAATGTGTGCGACTGCAATAAGGGAGGTTTGGCGAATCACTTCTCCTAGATTGCATTACGCAGCTCCGCACGCTCTATTTCAGCGTTATGTTGCCAAAAGGAGGCGGAAGCACAACTGAAACCGCCATGGAAGCACCTGCTGGACCTCCCGTTATCGTAGACCAGGGGTGGCCAACCAGTCAGAGACCAAGAGCCACATTTTTTACTGTGTTACCACAAAGAGCCACATCATACACATGGGCACACATGATCGCCTTTTTTCCCTGCCATTTTGAGAGCAAACTTGACACGAATTGTTTACTCGAATGATTTTGCTCCTACTGGGAAACTTTGAGGTATTTTCATTCCATTCACATGTGCGTTTGACGAAAATACCGTATTGAACTCAAGCACAATAAAAAGACACAAATACAAACTTCGATATGAATGTAAGAGCCGCATGCGGCTCAGGAGCCGCGGGTTGGCCGCCCCTGTCATAGACGCCCACCCCGATGATAGTGGTGATCAGGGTGCAAGAAGATAACGTTATACACCCGTGGCCGTATTTGCAAGTAATAAATTTGCATAATAATTCATAAACACAAGAAAAATGATTCTCTTGTCTTGTGTTTATGAATTATTATTCCTTATTTTGTATTATACATACATGTATTGACCATAGTTATCTGACTGAAGGCATATTTGAGTCTAGGACTTGAGTAACCAGGGTGCAAAATATTTTATATTTAGACCACCCCAGCTGATGACACTGAGAAAGAGCAACTCATCCCAGAGGCTCTGGTAAATATGGCTTTTGTCATGAAAAGCATTAGATAACTGTATTACAAATTTCAGCATTAATTACAGCACATTTTTGCCATATGTAGGAATCTGCTCCAGTAGCAGAACCAGCAGAGGAGCCACCTACAGAGGCTCTGGTAACTCCCATCCAATTCTTCCCATATAAACACTTTTTACACAAATTTAGAAGCCCACAGACTTTTATTCAGGCTTTTACTTTATACTATGTACTGTAGATAAAAACAGAGCAAATGATTCCAAAAATGTTTTTTTTTTAATTAGTTATGAATATATCCTTGTGTTTTCTGTTCTGTTTATCTTTTATTTCATAGTAAGTACAAGTAGTACTAGTTAGATTTCTGTTTTTGTTGTTTGCTTTAAAAACAGACCATGGAAGCTACAGTATGTCTATGTTTTGAGGCATGCCATTGTTTAGGAGGCATTTTCCATTTTTCATAGTTGTGCGTGTGATGAATAATTATTCATGTTTCTTTTGTGTGTAGGCCCCTGCAGAAGATAAAGAGTCTCCTATTGAAGAGACTCCGGTAACTATTTAATAAACATTCTCAATTGCTATAGTTTTTAAATCAGACCCTTAAGTGGTGTACTGGCCGAATAAATTAGCTGAATTTAGCACAATTTTCCAGCTATGGTGTCTGCTTTTTATACTGTCTTATTCTCACACACATTTAGTATTTTCTATTTCTTAACTAAATCACATCATTTTCTAATCCCCTCACTGCGTATATGATAATGAGGAGGCCTGGCCAAATCTATCCAGGTTTCATCGTGACATCAAGGTTAATGCAGACTATAGCAATGGACATTGCAAGTGTTGTCCACATGGTCTGTGTTCTACCATAGATTACAACAGTAAAACACAAATATTTAAAGATAAGGCCTCACAAATATTTAGGGAAATTCCTCCAGTTCAATTAAAAATGTCATGACATGTTAAGGTTTCATCAAAAATACCATAACAATATCAGACATCATAGAGATACAGGCTGATGTGCTGATTCAGTTCCAGTGTGGGCCAATGGAACCTTGCTCAAAATTGGTGTGAATGTGTTTTAATGTGCTTATTAATTTTTCTACAACAGAAAATCTTAAACAGAAAATATAAATTATAATAAATTTTATTCTGCTAGTCCATGGTAGAACATTGACTAAACCAGAAAAATGTATGATTTCCAGACCTTTATAAAACACCCATAGCTTCAGAGGAGACAGTATATCAGTACATACTGTATTAATTTGCTTGAAACAAGTACTAAAAACAGTTTCCACCCACTTAATGGGTGTCATTAAGCTTTACCATTTGTATAAAATACAAAATACAAAATACAAAATTTGGCTAATTAATATTTATTTACAATTTATTTATTTTGACTGTTGTTGTTTTTATGTAAATAATATATTGATGGATGGAGACTGTATAACACCCATTTAAACTGGAGTGTATGTTTCATACTCTTGGTTATGACATTGTTCAATGTATCAGCTCAGAAAAAAATATTTTAAAGTTTACTTTAAAACACTTCACTTTTCTGAGCCACAAGATCTGTTCCTTGGATTGATTTTTATTTATTTATTTTTGTTCTTTAACATTATTTGTTATATTTTTACCCAATTATTTGAACCATGATACCACAAAGCCAGTTGAAATCATACTGGACCAAACCTACTGAACCTAGCATAGCGTTTCGTGTCATTATTGACATTAATTATAACTTTTTATTGGTAACAATTAGAGTTTTTTTTCTAATTAAGGCTCTTTGTGGTTTCGATGGTGATGCCATTCCATTTCATTGTAATGATGTTACCATTCAAATATTCTGAATGTGTGATGTTATGTGGTATTATTTAGCTTTTCAGCACCAGAGAATGAGCAGGTTAGAGAGGTAAAAATGGCATAAAGTAAAATATTTTAACAAATATAAACTGAAATGTCTCAATTTATTATTTTTTTTCTTTTTTGGAATTTTGTTTGGTCGTTGATCAGTTATTTGTTTTTTCTTTCACATAACTGAGTCAAATGTTTGAACTCTACTGTATATACAACATAGTATACTGTATATACTGTATGAAAGAGTTCTGAACAGAGACATTATTGTGGTATTATACATAGAGGAAATATTTAAATAAGGAAGTGATCACATCTAAATCTTGCAAGTGGTAGCTTACTGTAGCATTCAGGTTACTTAGTTTGGGTTTCATCTCAGCTTTTGGTCTCTTTCCCCTGTGTGTTAAGTAAAACCCCCAAGAACCTTTTCTCCCCAAAACCCTTCATCCTACCCAGTGAACCTTTTACAACTCAAATGGCATGATCCAGTTTGTTTATCCCTAAACTTACAATCATCCCCTCCTCACTGAGGACAGTTTTAACCACTGCAGTTAAACTGGTCCCAGTTTCGTTCATTGTGATAAATACCTTCCCATGTGCTGCTCAGCACTGATCCATCCAAATGAGTGGCTGTAGTGAGTGTCTCATGCCTGACTCTCACAACTGGATGCGTCTTTTAGACCATAGAGACCAAACCAGAAGACGAAACTGGTTCAGTAGACACCAAACCAGAAGATGATACTGCTACCGTAGAGGTCGAACCAGAAGAAGATTCTGGTACCGTAGAGATCGAACCAGAAGGGGAAACTGGTACCATAGCGGTCAAACCAGAAGGAGAAACTGGTACCGTAGAGGTCGAACCAGAAGGAGAAACTGGTACCGTAGAGGTCGAACCAGAAGGAGAAACTGGTACAGTAGAGGTCATACCAGGGGATGAAACCAGTAATGAAGGGGCTACAAAGAATTTTGAAGAGGAGGTAGATATGATGCTATACTTTGGTACTTGACTCTAATTAGAACCAGGATGCCTATGATTTGGATTTAGCTTAAAGGCTGTTTGATGAATGAGATGTTTATTTTTCATTTTGTGTTTATTTTTTTATATATATATTTTTTTAATTCTAGTAACTTTTGTAAGCTGAAACTGAAATCTGTTTTTGTGCTTTTTTTTCTAATGAATGAAGAAACCATGGTTTCCTTGTGTTTAGAATGTTGTCTGAATTGGTTAGTTAAAAAAAAAAAAAACCTTAAAATGTTCAATGTAAAGTATACGTTCATGGCATTTTGGAAAAAAGGATGTGATATTTCACCCGTATCTTGCCTCATTTCAGGACAAGATGCCTATTCCCTCTGTCGTCATTGAGCCTGCTTCCAGCAATGAGGGCGATGATGACCGGGATGGTGACATTGTATCTCCAGTAGCAACCAGTGGAGATGGAGTGACACCAGACAGCCAGACAGCCAAAGATATTTCCTCCTCTGGCATGCCTCCAGGCTTCCTGTATAAGGTCAATAACCAGCATCAATAGACATCTAATTGTACCAGAAAACATATGTATACCCCCCCCAAAAAAACATATTTCCTTTGTTTTAGGTTGAAACAATGCATGACTTTGAAGCTGCAAACTCAGATGAGCTTGATCTGAAGAGGGGAGATATTGTTCTTGTTGTTCCTACAGAGCTGGTGGAAGATCAGGTTTGTGTTTGCTTTCAGAATGTATGATTGCGTAAAAGCAATTATTGCTGACAGTCTAAGCAGAATTTTAGTTTCTTGCCTTTAGTGTGTTGTGATATTTGACCTGCATGTGAAAATGATCTAACTGCACAAATGTTTCAGTCACTACTGTTATTTTCATTAGTGATCTTACTTCCTGTAAGAAGGTGGGTGAGAATTTATCACAGAAATTCATCCAGGAACTGTGTAGATTTTATTTTTTGTTCCTTTAAACGTTCAAGAACCTCAGGACAAATGCACCATACTGTACAGTATGTGTTAACTTGCATACGGTTTTAAACGCTGTGTAGTTAGAACAGTGTCGTTATTTATAAAATAGAATTGTCCAGCTTATACAAAAGATGATTTAAAATCATTGTGCTGGATAATTTCTTGACATTGTTTGACAGATTTTATTAATATACAACCTGAATTTTTTTAAAATGTCCTGACCTAAAATATACTCATGCCTTTCTCAGAGTGAGTGGTTTTGCATGACCTGTGTTTCCATAGAAATACCTGATAAATTATTATACATGTAAATGGTAAAACCATTTTGCTTTCAGATGTGTACTGCTAAATCAGACTTGAAAACTCTTCAGTCTGTTTTTTTATTTTAAAACATAGTGAAAAATTTGTTTATATGCTGGCAGTAGCTATTTTTGGACTTGGACTCATCTGTCTAAAGGCTCTTTTCTAATTTTAAGGGTAACTGATCAAGTTGAAACCTATGAATGCAACGTTAAGGACGTTCATTATGTGCATAAGTAATTAGTCATCTCTGGCCTAAACTATCACACCCTTAACTCTCACACTTCTTTTAGGAACAGCCGTATGCCTAATTGTTCTTTCTCTTATCTGATCGTTTGTCATCCAATCATGTGGCAGGTGTGCAATGTGTAAAATCATACAGATTACAAGTCAAGAGCTTCTGTTATTGTTCCAATTAAACATGGGGTTGGTTTAAGGACAACACAGTGTAGACTGTAGCCACAGCCCTGTCTTTGGCTAACTGATATGGTCTTTTGCTACCTCATTCACATCAAGCTTTGATGAGTCATGGATTCTGAAATGCTTTTCTACCATTGTGTTGATGTGGGTCCTTCCACAGAACTGCACAAAAGCCTAGAATCTGCTGTGTGTAAAAATCCCAGAGGATCATCAGTTCCTGAATCAGTTAAACCAGCCTGTTTGCTAGCATCAACAATTCCCTATCATCTCCCCTCATGTTTGATGTGAACATAAACTGAAGCTCTTGACCTTTTTCTGTATGATTTTATGCACTGCTCTGCTGCCACATGACGGTCCAATAAAATAATTGCGTGAAAGATCCGTGTGTACTACTGTTTTTATTACAGCTGCCATTGAATCACATTATGTCAGTTATTAAATTGTTAGAAAAACCTTTACCTCATCCACCATCGTAAATATGTAAATGTGTAATTTGCTAAATCGAATGAGCTTATACTGACTAAGCGTCTCTGCAGGATGCTGGCTGGCTCACTGGCATCAGGGAGAGTGACTGGCTACATCAGGGAGCCTCTGCTCAGAAAGGCTTATTTCCAGAGAATTTCATACAGCGATTGGGCTAAAGCGTCAGAGCATACTGGGACACGACATATAAAAGCCAAGAGCTACAGACAGCCCTAACACTACAGAGCAGTCTGGAGCCCTGACGTACAGCTGTCGATCAGAGCGAACAAAGCAAATCGTATCTAAGGGGAAAAATACACAATCAACAAAACGAGAGGAAACAAAAGCTCTACTTGGAGTTTAAAGAAAATATCAGAGCATGATGCGATAGTATGGTCTACCTTACTCTTGAACTGAGAGCTTTCTGTTTATGTTTGTTTACTTGTAAGCAGCAACGAATTGATGTGTGCTTTTTTTTTTGGAATTGTGGTGACCTCCACATGTAATCCCTATCTGTTTAAAAGGTACATTATGCTCTAAAAACAAAACACACAAAAAAATTTTTTCTCTGCAAGTGTATTGTATTGAATTGAGCAAATTTTATCCAAATTTGTAGTGATATGACCTATTTAACCGTTCTAAGTGTTACGCAAGACTTCAATGTTTCCTTTAAGACATTTCCGACCTAAATGTTACCTTGCATCCTTGTTAGTGTTCTCTGTAGTTTTAATGGCTGGACGTTTACAGCTCTGGTGATTATATCTGGAGAATCCGATATTGACATTCTGTGATTTTAGTATTATTAGTCTCTACCTGGGTGAAGACAGAATTCCAGCTAGACCCTTGTAATACTATGGGCACAATATGTTTATTAAATACTTGCCAAAATTATACTAATAATAAAAATCCTAATGATGTGAACTTATTCAAATAGAAACAAAGGATATCTTTAGAGTTACAAACTTGTTTTGAGAACATCATCTTTTTCGGCAAAATGCAGCTTTGAAAAATACACAACACAGAAGCTAATAAAAGTTTCCTTATATCCACAATTACATAAACAACAATAATTATGTGGATATGTGTGTGTGGAAAAAAAGTGTTGAAAAAAAGTTTTATGTTTGGAGAAATTCTATTTATTTAACTTTATATTTTTTAAAGTAAAGCTCATCTGGAGAGTTTTGGGCTGGGATAATCTGCAAAAATATGCAATATGTGTTGTTTGGTTTAAAAGTTAATCATTGTCTTGATTGTTTAGCGGTAAAGGTCACTCCTGTGTTTGTTAGCCTTCACTGTAGAGACTTTTTGTGATGTACATATATGTTCATTTATCTTTAAAGTGAATAAAGAATACTCCATATGGGTTTGTGCTTCTTCTTCTTCTTCTTCTTCTTCTTCTTCTTCTTCTTCTTCTTCTTCTTCTTCTTCTTCTTCTTCTTCTTCTTCTTCTTCTTCTTCTTCTTCTTCTTCTTCTTCTTCCTCTTCGTCTTCGTCTTCTTCTTCACTAGGAAAGCAAATGTATTTTAACTAAATCAGCCACTGATTTTGAAACGGCTTAAATAAATCAAATATCTGTTATTTACAGTGTGGAAATGAATGCACACAGTGGACAACTACGTTTTTGTCCACTAGAGGGCGGTACTGCCGTTATGTTGGCGTGGTGTTGATGTTGCATAGACTTATTATAATATCAATAATATATTATAATATATCAATTAGAAATATTCAGGTTTAAAATAACCGTATAAAAAATTAAAAAAAAATTAAAAATGTATTCATTGCAATTATATGTGATATAATAAACCCAAAAATTAAATAGACAATGGATTAAAAGTGCATTTTTATATAAATTACTTTACCTTCATATAAAATTCGTTTATTTTATTCTGATTTATTGATTATTAACACAATTATTAAATATTACTTCTATTTTGATATGTGTCTCAAATCGCAAAATCCAGATCGTTTGTTCTAAGAATCCAGAACTCAAAAACTGACATCCATAATTTCAACACACACACACACACACACACACACACACACACACACACACACACACACACACACACACACACACACACACACACGCACACGCACACGCACACAAAATCAAGCAACAAATGCTCATTTACTGAGACTTCTTATTTTCTCTGCAAATTTCTATTCTATTTTCAGTGCACTAATATTATTAATTACTAATTAGTTTACGTAGTAAGACTCTTTTTTATTAAGACTGTAGCAAACCCCCTATCATTACTGCTGAAACTCCCAAATCCTACAGAAGATTCCATCAGAGTAAAGATGGAAATAAAAGTCAAAGCATATTTTCTCCCATTTCATTTTCAATAAGTACACCTACTGACAATGAAGTACAAATTATTATTATCATTATTATTATTATTATTATTATTATTATTATTATTATTATTATTATTATTATTATTATTATTATTATAATAACATTATTAATAAACTATATTACTTGTTTTAATATTTTTAATATAGATATTATATTTTATATATTTTCTAGTTATGAAATTACTACTGCTACTACTGCTAATAATAACATTAATATATTGCTACATAATAAATAATAATTTGTGTCCAGTATTTATAAATAAGATAAAATAATTAGCAAATGTGGTTTAAAGTCAGTGCTGAATGTTTTTGGGTCACGTACTGTAGAAATCAGGTCACCGTCAGTAGTAAATACACTCATTCACTGGAAAGTTTAATTCCCAGTAATAGTAGTAGTAGTAGTATTTTAATTAATTAATTAATTAATTTCCTTTACTTCATTCCTCTAACCCTCTATAATAAACATTAAAATGTTCTCTTGTTGTGAGCACATGAGTGATCAGTATCAAAATGTGGTCACAGCTGTTACAGTAAACATTACAACTGAGTGCAAATAAAAACCAAACAAGTGAACGTTTAATTATGTTGTTAATAATGTTTGCAGCAGTCTTAATGCCCACCCACTACATCATAATGGGGGCTGCGCCTTGTAGCCTTACATTAATATACTCTCACTAACACTGAGGTCTGTTACCCAAATCTGACGACATGTCCAACATGACAACTGTATGCTTTCTGCTGGCTCTAATCGGTGAGGTCGCACCCATTTAATACACAGCAACAATACATGTAGGATTTGTTTTGTCTATGACCTTGATTATATTAATGATTGTTTGTCTGTTTAGGTTGCGTTAGTGGTCAGTTTACACCACAGAAGCAGGTTGATACCATTCGCAGAGGCAGGAATAAGCGCATCAGCTGCACAGTGGACCCTTCAGTGGATCTCTCCAACACTCCTATTCACTGGTACAGACAGAAACATGGAGAGGCCTTGCAGCGCATTTTGTACTTCGCAGCTGGTGCTTCTAAAGCCACTGAATCGGGCAGATTTACTGGTGGTAGAACGGACACCACTTTCTCTGTGACCATCGCAGGTGTTAACGACGGCGACGCGGCCACTTACTATTGCGCGCTGTGGCGCGGAGACACAGTTACAGAATCTCCACTTAAAGCAGTGCAAATACTCTGTGCTTCCTTCCTCTACTAATGACATCATACACACTTCATTCACTAATAAAATAACACTCAGATGCCTCTCAAATGAAATTAATCATCTCATTTACAAATTAAATTATAACCAGACTAAAGAATTAGCCCATTTCCCTTTTTTACGTTTTTAACAGATTTATTTTTATTTTACTCTTATCGTTGTTTACTTATTTTTTTTAATGATTGAAACAATTTTCATATAAGAGATTTTTTCTCTGCAAATTTCTATTCTATTTTCAGTGCATTAATATTATTAATTACTAATTAGTTTAAGTAGTAAGGCTCTTTTTTTTATTAAGACTGTAGCAAACCCCCTATCATTACTGCTGAAACTCCCAAATCCTACAGAAGAAGATTCCATCAGAGTAAAGACGGAAATAAAAGTCAAAGCATATTTTTTCCCATTTCATTTTCAATAAGTACACCTACTGACAATGAAGTACAAATTATTATTATTATTATTATTATTATTATTATTATTATTATTATTATTATTATTATTATTATTATTATTATTATTATAAACCTATTAATAAATTATATTAATTATATTAATCTTTTTAATATATATAAAATATTTTATATATTTTCTATTCATGAAATTACTATATTGCTACATAATAAATAATAATTTGTGTCCAGTATTTATAAATAAGATACAATAATTAGCAAATGTGTTTTAAAGTCAGTGCGGAATATTTGGGTCACGTAGAAATCAGGTCACTGTCAGTAGAAAATACACTCATTCACTGGAAAGTTTAATTCCCAGTAGTATTTCTCTTTCCTGATATACAAAAAAGCATTACAGTATTATATACATTATTTATTATGATTATAATAATGTAATTATATTTACATATATATATATATATATATATATATATATATATATATATATTATGTATAATATGTATACTATATACATATATATATGTTTTTATATATTACTTACATTATATATAATGTAATTAGAATTATGTAATTAATAAATTATGTAAATATGTAAATTATTACGTAAATAAATGACATAATAATTATGCTAATAATTACATATATATGTACTTATAATTAATTAATTATATATATACACTCACACACAGTATATATGAATTTTAATACTTACATAATTAATTAATCAATCAATCAATCAATCAATCAATCAATTAATTCATTAATTTGTTTCTTTATTTCCTTTACTTCATTCCTCTAACCCTCTATAATAAACATTAAAACGTTCTGTTGTGAGCACATGAGTGATCAGTATCAAAATGTGGTCACAGCTGTTACAGTAAACATTACAACTGAGTGCAAATAAAAACCAAATAAGTGAACGTTTAATTATGATGTTAATAATGTTTGCAGCAGTCTTAATGCCCACCCACTACATCATAATGGGGGCTGCGCCTTGTAGCCTTACATTAATATACTCTCACTAACACTGAGGTCTGTTACCCAAATCTGACGACATGTCCAACATGACAACTGTATGCTTTCTGCTGGCTCTAATCGGTGAGGTCGCACACATTTAATACACAGCAACAATACATGTAGGATTTGTTTTGTCTATGACCTTGATTATATTAATGATTGTTTGTCTGTTTAGGTTGCGTTAGTGGTCAGTTTACACCACAGAAGCAGGTTGAGGTCATGGACAGAGGCAGGATTAAGCGCATCAGCTGCACAGTGGACACTTCAGTGGATCTCTCCAACACTCCTATTCACTGGTACAGACAGAAACATGGAGAGGCCTTGCAGCGCATTTTGTACTTCGCAGCTGGTGCTTCTAAAGCCACCAACTCTGAATCCGTCAGATTCACTAGTGGTAAAAAGGACAGAACCTTCTCTGTGACCATGGCAAGTGTTAACGACAACGACGCGGCCACTTACTATTGCGCGCTGTGGCGCGGAGACACAGTTACAGAATCTCCACTTAAAGCAGTGCAAATACTCTGTGCTTCCTTCCTCTACTAATGACATCATACACACTTCATTCACTAATAAAATAACACTCAGATGCCTCTCAAATGAAATTAATCATCTCATTTACAAATTAAATTATAACCAGACTAAAGAATTAGCCCATTTCCCTTTTTTACGTTTTTAACAGATTTATTTTTTATTTTACTCTTATCGTTGTTCACTAATTTTGAATGATTTTTAAAATTTCCATTTAAGAGATTTTTAACAAGCAGTTTTACATACTATTCATGTATTTAATTTATCCTGTTTATTCGATATATTTTTACACAACTCATTCCATGTGATTATTTTCTATGTCATTTATTGCAGTATGTATGTTGTATATCAATCATTGTATCGCTGTGATTTATTTATTTATTTATTTACAAATTATCGTTTTATTTTCATTATTATAATCAGTATCTGATTTTCACATATAATATTTTTAATCACATTTCTTGCAGAATCACGTGTGAAAAATATATGGTATGTGACTTCATTTTTTGTCAAACTTCAGTCCATTGCTTAATAAACTACATTAACATTAATCTATATTTAACTCAATCTACATTAATCTATATTTAACTCAATCATAATAAATATATACACACACGTATGTGTACATATATATGTATGTATGTATGTGTATATGTGTGTGTGGGTGTGTGGGTGTGTATACACACACACACATACGCACACACACACACGTATATATATATATATATATATATATATATATATATATATATATATATATATATATATATATATATATATATATATATATATATACGTGTGTGTGTGTATATGTACATATCTACATGACTAGACTAGGGCTCTTTGGAGTGTGCAGGACATTATTAAAGTCATTACTGGCCGGCCGCCACAATTTCCTTTGACGTAGCCTGTTGGGTTGGTTGCAGTACAGTGCAGGACAGGAAGAGACTGAGTAAGCAGGTTATTAGAGCCAGCTCTCTCCTGAGCTGCCCACTGTGGAGGATGTGTTCGAGAGGAGGATTTTAGCCAAGCTGACATCTATTATGAACAACACCTTTCACCCCCTGTATGGGACTATGGAAACCCTGTGTAGTTCTTTCAGCAGCAGACTGATGCACCCTCAGAGTAGGAAGGAGCGCTACCACAGGTCATTTAAATCAGTGGCTGAATACTTTCTTTTATTAATCCTTAGGTTTATATAATTACAGTACAGTACAGTTGATCTTGTCTTATATTACCCCCCTTCCCCGTCATTCAGTGAAGAAAAAAATTATTTGATCCCATGCTGATTTTGTATGTTTGCCCACAGACACAGAAACAATCAGTCAATAATTTGAGTGGTTTATGTAACAGTGAGAGACAGAATAACAAAAACATCCAGAAAAACATGTTTCAAAAAAGTTAAAAATTGATTTGCATTTTAAAGAGTGAAATACTGTACGTATTTGATCCCCTATCAATCAGCGAGATTTCTGGCTCCCAGGTGTCTTTTATACAAGTAATGAGCTGAGATAAGGAGCACTCTCTTAAATCTCAGCTCCTAATCTCAGTTCTTAATCTGTATAAAAGACAACTGTCCAAAGAAGGAATCAATCAATCAGATTCCAAACTCTGCACCATGACCAAGACCGAAGAGCTGTCAAAGGATGTCAGGGACAAGATTGTAGACCTACACAAGGCTGGAATGGGCTACGAGACCACCGCTGTTCAGCTTGGTGAGAAGGCAACAACAGACATCTGAATGATCCAGAGAACTAGTTGAAAGTGTTGTGGTCAGATGAGACCTTTGGCATCAACTCAACTTGCCATGTTTGGAGGAGGAGGAATGCTGACCTCAAGAACACCACGGAGGTGGAAACATTATGTTTTGGGGGAAACATTATGTTTTTCTACTAAGGGGACAGGACGACTTCGCTGCATCAAATGGATGATGGACAGGTCCATGTACCATCAAATCATGTATCTCAGACAGGTCAGTGAAAATACAGTAGGTTGTGGATGAGAATTCCAGCATGACAATGACCCAAAACACATGGCCAAGGCAACAAAGGAGTGGCTCAAGAAGAAGCACATTACAGACCTTAATCCCTTAGAAAATCTGAGGAGAGAGCTGAAGATTTGAGTTGCCATCTAACAAGGGTTTTGCCACTAAGTACTAATTTATGTTATGCGAAGGGGTCAAATACTTATTCCACTCATTTTTTGGAATGCATTTTTCTGAATGTTGGAAATGAGTTTTGTTCTTCTGTCTCTCACTGTTAAAATAAACCAAATGAAAAATATAGACTGATCGTTAATGTGAACATTAATCTATATTTAACTCAAATACAGGCAGCCAGTACATTACAGTCCGTTAGTCCGTGCATGTTTGATGTGCGAATATAAACTCAGTAACCAGTAATTCACAATGTTAATAAAGACAACAAGTATCATAAACTAGCAATTGACATGACCCATACTCAGAATTCGTTCTCTGCATTTGACCCATCCAAAGTGCACACACACAGCAGTGAACACACACACGGAGCAGTGGGCAGCCATTTATGCTGCGGCCCCCGGGGAGCAGTTGGGGGGGTTCGGTGCCTTGCTCAAGGGCACCTCAGTCGTGGCCGGCCCGAGACTCGAACCCACAACCTTAGGATTACGAGTTAGACTCTCTAACCATTAGGCCACAACTTGCCCATCACACAAATCACAACAGTAGGAGTTTAGTCATCTCAAATGGACACTCCTTTTGTCATTGACTCCTGACTCAGAAAAAAGAAAGTATATGAGGAAAATGTTGGCTAAACACAGTATGTGCTTTATTCAAACATAATACTCATAATATTCAAGAAGGTCCAGGATGTTTCTTTTGAGCCAGTGATATTAAAACAAACCAGCAGACATGATGATGGCCAACATACTGATGATAAAAGATATTTCCTACTGAATGGGAAACAATAAAATAAGGAATAAAAAATGAACAAACAGTGGGGGTGTTTAGGAGTCCGTCAGTGTAAGGTGCTTATAATCAACACAGATTTGACATATTAGATATCATTTCACAGCACGGTGCCATCAAATGGTTGAAGCAAGACAGATGTTCAGATGAAGATTTCGAGTTTGTTTACCGTCAGCCTTCTGACAAAACAACAAAACACAGATTAGAGCAAAGGAACTTAAAAGTCTTTTAGAAATTCAGATTTCTTTTGTTTTCGATTCTAGTTTGAAGAGAATATAATAGATTTGCACAATGGAACATGTTAAGCCACTCAAACATCTATGATTATAAGTTCAGCACCTGCTACTTTTTGTTATTGCATATCACATTGTGGATAATGACAAAGTCTTCAGCTCAGGCACCAGACTGTATGTTACAGGTAAGAACAAAATCTAAAGACTAAACGGTTTTGAGACAAGAGATGTTATTTGACTTGCAGCATTAGTTGATTTGAAAGGTTTTTCCTATTACTAAGCATGATTTCTTAGGAGATATTTATATTTGTCAAAGCTAAGGATGGTGGAACATTACAGAATATTCTGTTTAACATCCTTTCTAAGTACTGACCAAGATTTTAATCGTCTGTTTAAAAGTAAAACTAAAGATGTCTGATTTCGCTTTTTTAAATGCTCCTTGTCAAAAATCACAATTCTTGCCAGAAGTATGAATTTATAATGATAAAATAAGAAAAATATAAAAAAATGTAAGTTTATACTTAAATAAATTCTATTAAAAATATTGTTATAAAAATGTGCAGTTTAAAATTCACAGAAGAAAAAAAAAGGAAGCAAAACAATCAAATAATAAATAAATCACTCAGAGAAATAAAAAGTTAAAAACAAAATGTTAATATGTTAATCTCCAGCATCTGGTTTTATATTTACAATTTTCACTTCTGATCAGCTGTGACTTTCAGAAAGTCTTAATCAAAATCATTACTTGGAAAGGACTTGAGCAAATCAATTCAAAGCTGGTTCCTTTTATATAGCACACTTTATAAACAAGGACATTTACTGTAAGTTGCATTATATACAAAAAGTCTTAAAAACCAATAAATTATTTAGAACTACATGTTAAATTGAAATATAAAAATAAAATAATAAATACAAAAACATAGATTATATGCATAAAAAATAACAAAGATAAAATGATAGAACAACAATGCATTCTCGAGTGAAAAAAATAGTGTTCCTGGATTTACCGCTTGGTTAAAAGCTTAGCAAAGAGATACAGAAAAAAAAACTAATGACTAATGACAGCCAGAGAGTCCCGGTGCAGGTCTTCTAACTATCTTAAATCAAGTCACGATAATGCGGTTTATTTATACATTTACTTTCCTTCCTTTTTTAACTTTGCTAAAAAGTTTCTAAAGAAAAAATAGACAAAAACCCTATATCTGTTTAAACTCTCGTCTGAATCTGCACTAACTTGAGCAGCATCAGAATGGGAATTTAGTAGCTTTAAGCATGGCATGGTTGTCCGGTTGCCAGAAACTGCAGTCTAGAAATCTTCACAGAACTGCATGGAAAAAAAAAAGAATTCTATGCATGGAAATGTGTACATCAGAGGTACTGTATATAAGAAAATGCCCAGAACTAGCCCATCTTGCACCGACAATTGTTGCATGGTACAAGACTGAGTCAGTAATTTTGCCAGTTGTTTTGTTTAGTGCAGGGGACCATACAGGTGTATAAGCACTTTGCTTTAACAACTAACAGCATCATGTTCTCTTGTACTGTATGTAAATTCACCATGGTTCTGTACACCTATTGTATCTCTGTGTGAATGTGTGTAAATGTGTGTGAATGATTGTTACCAGGACAAGCTCCAGATCAACCATGAACACGTTATGATGTAGATGTTATTCTTGATTGTTCAGTAATTATATGCTCTGGTCTATAAAATAACAGATGGCAACATGAAGGCTCCCGAAGTGTCTGTGTACCCAATATCCAATCAACAACCAAATAGCAAGAGTGTGTTGATGTGCCATGCGAGAGACATGTTCCCAGACATGGTTACATTCACATGGAAAGCAGAAAACGAGAGAGGAGAAAACGTGGATCTGAAAGATGAGGAGATGCTGGAGCAGAGAGATGAAAAACAGGGGGTCAAAATAACCAGCATGCTCATCGTAGACACACAGAAAGCCAACATTTATACATTTACCTGCTCGGTTAAACACAGTGACAAAGACAAGAAATTATCCATTCCTAAAGGTAACAATAACACAAAGCTGCTTTGTTGGGTCTTCAGAATGTCATCTATTGTCAAGCTGGACCTCAACAATTTTAATAAAGAATGTTTCATTAAAAGCTTTCATTGCCATATTAGTCTGGTTTGTATGTATGACTTTGTATGTATGTCATGTTGCTACTCTTTAGATGTCCCTGTTGTGACATGTCCAACTCCAAAACAGAAAGCACAAGCAGAAAAAGAAGAACACAAAAAAGAAGACGATAAGGAGGAGAAGGAAAAACCTGGACAAGGTAAAAAATAAAGGTTCCAGCTTTCAAGGATAGGCTGCTTGTTCACTTTAAGCTAGCTGCTAGAGTTCATATACTCTACAGTGTATATAGAGGGAATGAAAATCCAGTGCTAAAATGATTGGAGAGTAATTTCAAATAGATTTAAGATAAATGTACTGAAACTTATTGTTTGTCTCTGACGTGCAGATGGATTTGAGCTCAGTCGCAGTCTGTATCTGTTCAGTGTGACGTATGTGATACTGCTGGTGAAGAACATACTGTACTTCTGTATCGTCTCTGTCTTACTGTACAAAAGAAACACTGAAAACAAGAAGATTCTCAGAAACATGGCTCAGTGATCTGTCAGACAACACGACACACCACACCAACCAAAGGTTGTCTTAGTTCTAAATATATGGCTTTTTTTTCTTCCAATTTCCTCATAACAGGTAATACTTTCAATATTAAGTGTTGAAACAAATAAATTTTTTATTCTCTTTGTATTTACTGATGTTTCCACTCCTACTGTATGCCTTACAACAATATTTAATAAATGACTAAAACATTATCTTCAGGATTTCTTCTTTCATGATCACTGTGTAGATTACATATCTGCACTGTGTTTGTATTACATACATACTGTAGTTAGTTACACAAATTCATTTTAAGCCTGTTTTCTTTTAATTGCATTTTTATTATAATTACTTTGATTAGAATGGAAACTGCTGTCGTAGGAAAGTGTGGTCATGGTGGGTTGTATTATTTTTTTCTTCCCCCAACACTATCTGAATGTGTTTACTGGAAATAAGACACATGCAGCAGCTTTACCACAATTTGCAGAGCTGATAAGCTATTAGCTGTACAGGATGTGTGGGTATTTGCACACATTTTCAAGTTCTTTCTTTCTTTATCTAAATGGTTTGAGTTTGGAAACGGTCTTTTGTATGGTTCTTTAAAGACATTTTAGTTTTATCGCACTTTATTTTCATATTTTTATTAGTCAAGTAATAAAGGAATGTTTAGGTTCGTTCTGTGTGGTGAAATTAGGGATTAAAACCTCACTACACACACGCTTAACTCTGAAAATGGCTCATTCTTAAGTTCAGAACTGATATTTGAAATTGTTCTTATTGTTTAATTTTAAACTCAGAGATATGTCATGTGAAAAGTTGAATGATTATTACAATTAAACCAGGAACTGTGCCTATGTAATCTGAGCGGAAACTTATAGCCGATGGTATCAATCGAGGACAACATTTTCTTTAGATAAGAGCTGTTTAATTCTGGACAGTGTGCTAGTGTACGTGATACAATATGGAAAGAGAACGCTGGGGAAGAAATGGGAACACACCCTGCATTACAGAGCATCATGAAAACACTCATGAAAACATCTATGTCTCTGCACTGACAGCTACTCATTTACATTTACAGCATTTGGCAGACACCGTTATCCAGAGTGACTTACATTTTTATCTTATTTTATACAACTGAGCAACTGAGGGTTAAGGGCCTTGCTCAGGGGGCCAGCAGTGACAGCTTGATGGACGTAGGAATCGAACTCACAACCATCCGATTGGTAGTTCAGCACCTTAACTTCTAGGCTACCACATAAGAGGGGCAAAAATGTACATAACAATTTATTTTTTAATTCATCCCACATTTTATACATACTTGTCTATAAAGACACAGTACCCTTTTGTATGCATTATTACAAACCTAACTTTTGAATTTCTCACAATTGTGATTATTGTTTAATCCTACATTTATTATAATAGTTTTGTCCACAACTGTTATTTAATGTAAATCTAATGCAGGTTACATCATTACACTTTTACACTGAATGTGCAAAAGGTGCAAAATCTCCTTAATTATTGCGAAATGATCATTTCACAGTGAGGTTGCACCTGGACTCTCATAGCGGTATTTACACAAAAACTTTCTTGTGGTTTAACAGTTTCATCATTTGATTGTACATCTAAATGAAAAGAAAATAACTTATTATACCAGAATACTTTAGTAACAAACAAAACCTCTTAAGGAAATCACATCCTTACATTAGGTTAGATCTTTATACTGAATTGCTATTTTTCCTTTTTCCTGATGTCATTCAATGAACTGAACTAAATCAACTAAGGTTATAAATACAATAATTATAATGTGTTTTCAATGTCTAACATTTAACTTGATGCACAGTTCTATTCTCTTGTTGATACCATGTGAGTTTAATTGGAGAAAATTACTTTTAATTGAATAAATAGTAAATGTGAGTGATGTATTTAAGAGAAAAGTAAAAACATATTGTAGAATAAACTCACTTCTTTTTACATCAACAAGAGATTTTGCTATTTACATCATGTTTTAGCTCCCTAGAGTCTATTCCTATGATTAATTACTATTGGTGGTGGGGGAAAAAATAAAAACAAACAAACAAACAAATAAATATTTAAATTAAATATAATAAATATTTAATTTAAAATAAAATAAAATAAAAATAACAAAATAAATGATGTCCCTCAAACAGATCTTTTATTATGGCTAGTGTTGTTTTATGACCCTCCAGGATTGGCAGATCAATTCCACTGCTTTAACATCAGATTAGATCAAAAGATATCTAAAGCTTGTTGAAAGTGGGAGATTTTTTTCTTTTCACACAAGTACTGATATATTAGTTAAACATTAGCACCTTAATAAATCAGGTGCATTTAGTGCACATCATGCAGACTACACTGTAGCCTTGAATTCTCCCTGAATGTTGCACAGATTTAAAGCTGGAACATTAATCTGTACGTTAGAGAAGAATATTTCCGACAGAAATATCAGGTTTCTTACACTGAACAACTGAATGCATCAATTTGTGTGATGGCTGTGTGATGGATTGTTTATTTATACTGAACACACACACACACACACACACACACACACACACACACACACACACACACACACACACACACACACACACACACACACACTGAGTGTTAAACAATTAAAACACCATTTATTATGTTCATAGTGGTGGAGGCTGGATCTTGGTTGCCATCCAGTGTCACAGTGTACACATTACATTCACCTGTACAAGCCAGCAAAATACCAGAATCTAGAAAAGCGTTAAACTAGATTGTGTAATTATATAGTTAATATGTATTTTTAAAAAATAAATAAATAAAATAATAATAATTCACTAGCATCTGTGGGCTTAATAAATTGAATTGAACAAAAATAATTTATAATAGAGATTATACTGAGATTAATTTGACTTCAAAGCAACAAGATTAAGAATTTGTGTTAAAATCACTTTATTTTCCTCCTATTCCTAGAACTAGTACGAATATAAATATTTTTTCCCAATAGTAAGAAAATTACAAATATAATAAGTCTGATTTAACGCCAGCTGACTATGTGGCCAATCCCCGCCCCAGGAAATGACATCTTACTTGATCAATGAAAGTTTCATGTTCTTAACTAGCATTAATACAAAAAGAGGTGCAATACAGAGAGCTTATTTTACAACCATATGAAAATGTTTCTAACCATATGTGCTGTTCTGTTCTCTTTGGCCACAGGTAAGTATCAGATGACTGTATGAAAACTATATATTAAAAAAGAAAGATGTAGAAGAAAAAACTAATGTAAATGCTATTAATGTTGCTTACAGAAGCTGTTCTTGGAGTGACACTTGAGCAAAATTATCTCACTATGACAAAAGAGAAGGGGAAAACTATACACATCAGCTGCAAAGTGACCGGACTCAACACAAACTATGTTCACTGGTACCTTAAGAAAGATGGTGAAGAAACTCTCAAAAGGATCCTATATGTGAAAAAGGGAAGCCCGGTTGTTCCTGATAAGCACCCTGAATCACAGGACTTTAAAGTGCGGATACAGAGTGATAATTATGATCTGAAGATAGACATACTAAAGGAAAGTCACTCTGGGGTTTATTACTGTGCAAGCTGGGAAACATACCACAGTCATAATAAACATTCACAGTGTGTACAGAAACCCTGATGATACACAAGCACAACAGGCACAATGATAACACTTTAATTTATATAAACTAGCTTAATTTCCTCCTAATCCTAGAACTAATACAATTAAGATCTTAGTTATTATATTATAATATTACAATTTTTTTCAATAAAAGGTAAAAAACAAACAAAAAAAATCTGAACTGGTGTTTCTGGTGTTACTGGTGTTGATGTTGACATCCACATCAACATGTCTATAACCTTACATTCTGTGGTCGTCTCTTTGGCCAAGGATAAAAATCACAGCACAGCAATAAAATTATAGATAAATAAAAACTAGACAAAAAGGGAAAAATACAAGGTAACAAAATCACTGCTTTTCCAATTAATTTATTACAGAAGCTGTCCTGGAAGTGAGACCGGAGCAAAAGGTTCTCACTATGACAAAAGAATAGAGTAAAAGTGTGTATAACAGCTGTGAAGTGACCGGATTTATCCAATAGTATTTATGTCCACTTGTACCAAAAGAAAGAAGGATCCAAACGGCTTCAGTGTGAGGACATGGACTAATAAACCTGACCTAAAGATAGCAAGCGGTAGTAGTGCAGGACAAGTTTAACACTATGGCCAGGATTTGTTAAAACACAACTGAAAAATAAATGCAGTCCCTGCTTCTGTTTGCCATTCATTCACTAATGATGGATCAGTTCCCTAAAAATGTATTTGCTAATAATAAAGAGCTGCTGATCGGTGGTGTAGTTCGGTCTTCTCCAAAATTCACTTGTTCTATTGTTGCCAAATAATTACAACGTACATAAGCACAAGATGCGAAAGATGGAAGCCTGAGAGTCAGGGTGCATCAAATTAATATATAATGTGAATGTAATGAATATACATGATATAATGTGATTAATTCATACATTCATAAACTCATAGTATTAAAGCTGAAAGTCTATATTTGAGGTTCTGTTCATTATTACAATTCATATGTTCTTAAGAAAACTGCTAAAATTAATAAAAAACAAAGGGTGAGCCTTAGTTATAAAGTGTTTGAAGTAACGCTGCAACATTTCAGATGGTCATATTCAGACTGACAACACCATGATGTGGTATGTTAAGGGTGGCTATTTTTTAGATTTTATTTTAATAATCAGAAAATACCTAATGCACAAAGTCTGGGTTAATATTGGCTGCCACAGTAGTCAATCCCCACCCCAGGAAATGACATCATTACTTTATAAAGAAAAGTCTCTTGTTGCAAATAAGCATTATTGAAAATACAGGTGCAATAAATAAAGCTGAAGTGAGAGCAGATTTTATTGTACAACCAAACCAACATGTTTATTGCCATATATGCTGTTTTCTTCTCTTTGGTCACAGGTAAATACTGTAGCAAAGCAATAAAAATGTAAAGAAGGGGGGAAAAAATCCAGAATTGCTGTTTTACAGATTATTGTTTCTACAGAAGCTGTTCTGGGAGTGACACTGGAGCAAAAAGAACTCTTATGGACAAAAGAGGAGATTAAAACTGTGTACATCAGCTGTAAAGTGACCGGATTATCCAGTAGCAATTATGTTCACTGGTACCAAAAGAAAGACGGTGAAGTTCTCAAAAGAATCCTATATGTCAAAAGTGGAGGCTCACCGGTTCAGGATCCTAACCATCCTGAAGCAAAGGACTTCAGTGTGAGGATACAGTCTGGTAATTACGATCTGAAGATAGCAAGCCTGAAGAAAAGTCACTCAGCAGTGTATTACTGTGCCAGCTGGGACTCAAGTGGCCACGGTGACAGTAACTATTCACTGCGTGTACAAAAACCAAGCACAACAGGAAATTGTATTCACAGGCAACGGTATGAAGTGTGACAACATGAACACATAGATGTTAAACTCTGCAGGTGTTTTAAATTTATCCAAATGATTAACCCCTTCTGCACCAGGGTCTGTATTATGGCTGACCCTGTGGTGTTGACCCCAAACTCCAAAAGTTGGGATATACAGTATGAAGAAAGATTTTTGGAATGTATGAAATACATTTTTTGAGACGCAGCTAGAAGCGATACCACATCAGTATAACCACGTCAATGTTAAAGTATTCATGAACATATATAATACCAAATAGGCTTAGAGCAGATTGTCCTCAGAGCAACAAGCTTCAACAGGATTGTTTCTATATACACACAAAAGTGTTCCTCAAATTCTCTCCTTTTCTTAAAAACTTTAAAGCACACAACATACAAAAAAACTGGTGGACTAAGTCAATGGGCAAAACATTTAAACAGGGTTTTCATTCAGTAATAAAGAAATAAGAAATACATGAAGTCTGGGTTAATGTTGGCTGACGATGTGGCCAGTCCCCACCCCAGGAAATGACATCATTACTTTATAAAGAAAAATTCACGTTGTATAATAGCATTAATGCAAAAACAGCTGCAATAAACTGTGCGACAACTAAATCAACATGTTTATAGCCATATCTGCTGTTCTCATCTCTTTGGCCACAGGTAAGTATCACAGTAGAGCAATAAAAATTAAAAGAATTTAAATATAACAACAATGTTTGCTGTTTTACAGATTAATGTGTGTTTTTTTTTTTTAAACAGAAGCTGTTCTGGGAGTGACACTGGTGCAAAAAGATCTCTTCTGGACAAAAGTTGAAGGCAACACTGCGTATATCAGCTGCAAAGTGACCGGATTAAGGAGTGACTATGTCCACTGGTACCAAAAGAAAGAAGGTGAAGCTCTCACAAGGATCCTATACGTCAAAAGAGGAAGCTCAGCGGTTCATGATCCTAACCATCCTGAAGCAAAGGACTTCGATGTGAGGATACAGTCTGATAATTATGAGCTGAAGATAGAAATCCTGAAGAAAAGTCACTCAGCAGTGTATTACTGTGCCAGCTGGGAGAGCGGTGCACAGTGAATAAAATAATTACAGTGTAAACAAAAAACCTGACGATACACAACCACAACAGAAAAAGTGTCTGTGGAGTAGCAAAGTTACACACACACACACACACACACACACACACACACACACACACACACACACACACACACACACACACACACACACACACACACACACACACAGACACACACAGACACACACACACACACATACATACATATATACATACATACATAGACACGTAAATAATTCTAATGGGGAATTTTATTTATTGTTTGTTTGTTTATTTATTTTTAAAATTGTGAGTGTCTGTTATCCATTACAAATGCAGTGAACCGTTTCTTAACCCGTTACATAGGCAACTTACAGAATGCTGTGAATAGTAACACTTTACAGCAATCGATGTTCGATCTGCATGTGCAGGTTTTGATCCAAGCAGAAGCCACACATGAATAATCATGCACTAATACCTGAATTAATACTCACTTAAATATGAAGTACTGTAAAGAAGACCTGAGGGATATACCAATCGCCAACTAAGACACGAGTCACAAGCACCTTAAATACATTAGATTACATGTTTGTTAGTTAATGTATTAATTAACACACAGGGCAAACCGAATCAAACATGCTCTATATGATAGAATATTATAATAACATATTAGATTATGCAAATGTGAACACAAACATCACAAATATAAATACCAATAAATTAACCTTAACCCATTTTGTGTCATTCTCTATCTGTTTCTCTTTAACTGAGATTGTAGTGCTAGTAAGTGCTCCTGATGGTTAGAACCCAGGGAACTGCTCCTTTATCCAGTGTGTGAATAAATTGATATTATATTTAATTCATTTCATTTTAGATTAATTAATACTCTTCTCTTATTGTAAAATAAAATCATCATACAATTTGTGTAGATGCTCTGCAAAAATAGTGGCACATGCGTTGATGAGCTTATCACTCAAAAATACACCACAACGTTTTTTTTCTTTTTAATAAAATGAGAGGTGAAGTAACTGACACATCAAACTGTGATCTGCACAGATGTGTTTAACTCTTTAATGCTGAGACACTGTCTGGAAACTTTGGCCCTCTTCCCTATCTTATGTGCCCTTGCTTTCTGTAAACAGAAAATATTTAAATTATATTATATTATAAATAATATTTAAATGTGAAATAAAATCTATCAGAATATTCTCAACTTAGCTTAACTCTTTATAAAATGTATTAGAGCATCACTATAAAAGTAATTTTTTTCTACCATGATGGCTTTAAAATGTGGTTATGATTTTGACCCCACTGTTTACCTCCTGCTGATTTTCTGCCGCAGTTCCTGACTGCAATTATATATGTACACCTCCCTACTCTGACATCTTTTTTAGGCTAAATGCTGGTGGTGGCAGGGAAGTGGTGCTGTTGACCAGAACTCGAGCAGCTCAGTCCCACCCCAGGAAATGACATCATTACTTTATAAATGAGATTCATGTTCTAAACTTGTATTTCTGCAGAAACAGGCACAATAAAGGCTGCTGAACTGAAAGCAAACTTTTATATATTTCATGACAAAAATGTTTATTATTATATACATTTATGCAGTTCTCTTGTCTTTAGTCACAGGTATCAAATAACAGAAATAAAAAATATAAAAAAAAGTAAAAGGAAAATTATAGAATAAAACAGCAGAACTCCTGTTTTACAGACAAGTGTTATTGTTTTGTGTTGTTTTTCTACAGAAGCTGTTCTGGGAGTGACACTGGAGCAAAAAGATCACTTGAAGACAAAAGGTGTGACCAAAACTGTGTATATCAGCTGCAAAGTGACCGGATTAAGAACTAGATATGTCCACTGGTACCAAGAGAAAGACGGTGAAGCTCTCACAAGGATCCTATACGTAGAAAGTGGAAGATCACCAGTTGAGGATCCTAACCATCCTGAAGCAAAGGACTTCAGTGTGAAGGAAGAAAAGTCTGATAATTATGACTTGAAGATAGCAGCCCTGAAGAAAAGTCACTCAGCAGTGTATTACTGTGCCAGCTGGGAGAGCGGTGATGCACAGTGAATGAATTAATTACAGTGTAAACAAAAAACCTTACGTTTCGTTACAACCACAACAGAAAAAGTGTGTGTGGAGTAGTAAAGTTTGTTAAGCTAACTCTTACATTAGATGTTAACCAGCTAGGCAAAAACAAACCTTTACCATTTCAATAATATCAGCAAACCAAAGCATTTTTGGTCTTTATTTCTATTTGTTACATAAATAGCAGTTTCTATTTTATTATGTCTAGACGCCCATGTGATGGTCTGATACATAAACATTTTAAACGACCTCTTCTCCTGCTTGTCATCACCACCTCCTGCAAACTCCCGGTAATCCAACAATCAATTAATTCATGGACACATGCAGTATGTGACAACTAATGGCTGCAAATGTGCTTTGTTGCACTTCTTGCATTATGCAATGACCTGAAACACTCAGCTAAACAATTGTGATAAGTGATACACAAATGGTTATGAGGCAGAGATAAATTCCAACTCCAACATCTACTTACATGCCAACAGTGTCCAGTAACTATACTTACTGACTAACTAACACCACTTCAGCTCTTTCTATCTTCTAGAGCATGTTTACTACCAGAATTTTCCAAATATGCCAAAGACCACAAAGATGACCTTCTGACGTATATGAAGAATATCAGATTTTCTAACTGCCAATTCATTGCACAAGAACTTTTCAAAAGCTTTGCTTGGCAAATATAGCCAAGCTGGAGACAAGACATGAATGCAAACACCTCCTGTAACTAAGGACACACAGGAAGTTAGCACTGTGTCCTTATGAAACAAAGAAGAGACAAACAAAATGAAAGTCGACAACTGTTAACATTTCTCGTGTCACATAACATTTGTTCATATATACATTGAATAACATGGGATATGGGTAATATGTACAGACAACATACGTGAGTACATATACATCCATTTGTCATAACCCTTTTTACATAAAGGCGATACCTGCACTGAAACATATTACATATAGAAAATTAATGAATGAACCGAAATAACTCTCATTTTACAAAAGCAAAACTAATTAGCATCGTGTCATGTGTTAAGCATGTGCAGCTTCAATATGGTGACTGAACAGTTAATACAACAGGAACACGGTTACTATTAAAACACAAAAAAATACATATGCATACATGTATACACACACACATATATACATACACATACATACATACATACATACATACATACATACATACATACATACAAATGAACGTAAATAACTCGGGGAATATTTATATTTAATTAATATTTATTTATTTTTAAAATTGTGAGTGTCTGTTATCCATTACAAATGCTATGAACCATTTCTTAACCCGTTACATAGGCAACTTACAGAATGCTGTGAATAGTAACACTTTACAGCAATAGATGTCCGATCTGCATGTGCAGGTTTTGATCCAAGCAGAAGCCACACATGAATAATCATGCACTAATACCTTAATTAATACTCACTTAAATATGAAGTACTGTAAAGAAGACCTGAGGGATTTACCAATCGCCAACTAAGACACGAGTCAGAAGAAGTTTACTGTAAATCCATTAGATTACATGTTTGTTAGTTAATGTATTAATTAACACACAGGGCAAACAGAATCAAACATGCTCTATAGGATACAATATTATAATAATATATTAAATTATGCAAATGTGAACACAAACACATTATCACATAAATATGAATACCAATAATTTCAGCATAACCTATTATATTCTCAACTTAGCTAAATTCTTTATAAAATGTATTAGAGTTACAAAAACAGTATTTTTTTCTACCATGTTGGCTTTAAAATGTGGTTATGATTTTTACCCCACTGTTTACCTCCTGTTGATTTTCTGCAATTAGCGCAGTTCCTGACTGCAATTATATATGTACACCTCCCTACTCTGACATCTTTTTTAGGCTAAATGCTGGTGGTGACAGCGAAGTGGTGCTGTTGACCAGAACTCGAGCAGCTCAGTCACCACCCCAGGAAATGACATCATTACTTTATAAATGAGATTCATGTTCTAAACTTGTATTCCTGCAGAAACAGGCACAATAAAGGCTGCTGAACTGAGAGCAAACTTTTATATATTTCAGGACAAAAATGTATATTATTATTTACATTTATGCAGTTCTCTTGTCTTTAGTCACAGGTATCAAATAACAGAAATAAAAATATAAAAAGAAAGTAAAAAAAAATAAATTAAATTAAATTAAATAGCTGAACTCCTCTTTTACAGACAAGTGTTTTTTTTTTGTGTTGTTTTTCTACAGAAGCTGTTCTGGGAGTGACACTGGAGCAAAAAGATCTCTTCTGGACAAAAGGTGAAGACAAAACTGTGTATATCAGCTGCAAAGTGACAGAATTAAGCAGGGACTATGTCCACTGGTACCAAAAGAAAGACGGCGAAGCTCTCAAAAGGATCCTATACGTCAAAAGTGGAAGCTCACCGGTTCAGGATCCTAACCATCCTGAAGCAAAGGACTTCAGAGTGAAAATAGATCCTGATAATTCTATCTTCTCTCTGAGGATAGAAAGCAAGAAAATTCATGAAGCAGTGTATTACTGTGCCAGCTGGGACTCAAGTGGCCACAGTGAGAGCAACTATTCACTGCGTGTACAAAAACCAAGCACAACAGGAAATTTTATTCACAGGCAACGGTATGAAGTGTGACAACATGAACACATAGATGTTAAACTCTGCAGGTGTTTTAAATTTATCCAAATGAAAAATTTAAAACTAATATTACTAAATGACTTTCAATAAAATATGTCTTACAAAATAAGACTTTGTATTGTGTATAGTTGGCCTCATTGAGCAGTGGTGGCCAAGTGCTTAAGTTGCTAGTTGGTGATCAGTGGATCGGGGTTCAGGCGACAGCACTACCAAGCTAGAACAAGGCCCATAACCCTTTCTGCACCAGGGTCTGTATTATGGCTGACCCTGTGGTGTTGCAGCTAGAAGTGATACCACATGAGAAGGCAACAACTGTTGGCGCAATTATTAGAAAATGGAAGTTCAAGATGACGGTCAATCTCCGTCTGTCTGGGGTACAATGCAAGATCTCACCTCGTGGGGTGTCAATGATCATGAGGAAGGAGAGAGATCAGACCAGAACTACACGGCAGGACCTGGTCAATGACCTGAAGAGAGCTTGAATCACAGTCTCAAAGAAAACCATTAGTAACACACTACAACATCATGGATTAAAATCCGGCAGCGCAGGCAAGGTCCCCCTGCTCAAGCCAGCGCATGTTCAGGCCCATCTGAAGTTTGCCAATGACCGTCTGGATTATCCAGAGGAGAAATGGGAGAAGGTCATGTGGTCTGATGGAGGAAGAAGAAGGATAAGTACACCGTATTGAGGGGAGGATGGATGAGGCCATGTATCGCAAGATTTTGGCCAACAACCTCCATGCAACTAAGAAGTGACTCCGTAAGAAGCATCTCAAGGTCTGGAGTGGCCTAGCCAGTCTCCAGACCTGAACCCAATAGAAAATCTTGGAGATGAAATGGACAGAGATGAAAGTCCGTATTGCCCAATGATAGCCAAAAACCTGAAGGATCTGGAGAAGGTCTGTATGGAGGAGTGGGCCAAAATCCCTGCTGCAGTGTGTGCAAACCTGGTCAAGAACTACAGGAAACGTATGATCTCTGTAATTGCAAACAAAGGTTTCTGTGCCAAATATTAAGTTCTGCTTTTCGGATGTTCAAAATACTTGTCATGCTATAAAATTCAAATTAATTACTTACAAATCACCTATGATACCTATGATAAAAATTACAGACTTCTACATGCGTTGTACTGTAAGTGGGCAAACCTGCAAAATCGGCAGCGTATCAAATACTTCTTCTCCCCACTGTACATACATACATACATACATACATACATACATACATACATAGGCACGTAAATAACTCTAATGGGGAAGTGTCATTCTCTATCTGTTTCTCTTTAACTGAGATTGTAGTGCTAGTAAGTGCTCCTGATGGTTAGAACCCAGGGAACTGCTCCTTTATCCAGTGTGTCAACAATCTGTAATGATATTTAATTTTACATTTCATTTTAGATTAATTAATACTCTTCTCTTATTGTAAAATACAACCATCATACAATTTGTGTAGTTGCTCTGCAAAAATAGTGGCACATGCGTTGATGAGCTTATCACTCAAAAATACACCACAACGTTTTTTTTTCCCTTTAATAAAATGAGAGGTGAAGTAACTGACACATCAAACTGTGATCTGCACAGATGTGTTTAACTCTTTAATGCTGAGACACTTTCTGGAAACTTTGGCCCTCTTCCCTATCTTATGTGCCCTTGCTTTCTGTAAACAGAAAATATTTAAATTATATTATATTATAAATAATATTTAAATGTGAAATAAAATCTATCAGAATATTCTCAACTTAGCTAAATTCTTTATAAAATGTATTAGAGCATCACTATAAAAGTAATTTTTTCTACCATGATGGCTTTAAAATGTGGTTATGATTTTGACCCCACTGTTTACCTCCTGCTGATTTTCTGCCGCAGTTCCTGACTGCAATTATATATGTACACCTCCCTACTCTGACATCTTTTTTAGGCTAAATGCTGGTGGTGACAGCGAAGTGGTGCTGTTGACCAGAACTCGAGCAGCTCAGTCCCACCCCAGGAAATGACATCATTACTTTATAAATGAGATTCATGTTCTAAACTTGTATTCCTGCAGAAACAGGCACAATAAAGGCTGCTGAACTGAGAGCAAACTTTTATATATGCTTCATGACAAAAATGTTTATTATTATATACATTTATGCGGTTCTCTTGTCTTTAGTCACAGGTATCAAATAACAGACATAAAAAATATAAAAAGGAAGTAAAAAAATAAAACTAAATTAAATAGCAGAACTGTTTTACAGACAAGTGTTTTTTTGTGTTGTTTTTCTACAGATGATGTTCTGGGAGTGACACTGGAGCAAAAAGATCTCTTTATGACTAAAGGTGAGGACAAAACTGTGTATATCAGCTGCAAAGTGACCGGATTAAGCACTGACTATGTCCACTGGTACCAAGAGAAAGACGGTGAAGCTCTCACAAGGATCCTATACGTAGAAAGTGGAAGCTCACCGGTTGAGGATCCTAACCATCCTGAAGCAACGGACTTCAGTGTTAGGATACAGTCTGATAATTATGAGCTGAAGATAGCAAGACTGAAGAAAAGTCACTCAGCAGTGTATTACTGTGCCAGCTGGGACTACAGCAGTGATGCACAGTGAATGAATTAATTACAGTGTAAACAAAAAACCTGACGATACACAACCACAACAGAAAAAGTGTGTGTGGAGTAGCAAAGTTTGTTAAGCTGACTCTTACATTAGATGTTAACCAGCTAGGCAAAAACAAACCTTTCACATTTCAATAATATCAGCAAACCAAAGCATTTTTGGTCTTTTATTTCTATTTGTTACATAAATTACAGTTTCTATTTTATTTTGTCTAGACGCCCATGTGATGGTCTGATACATAAACATTTTAAACGACCTCTTCTCCTGCTTGTCATCACCACCTCCTGCAAACTCCTGGTAATCCAACAACAATCTATTAATTCATGGACACATGCAGTATGTGACAACTAATAGCTGCAAATGTGATTTGTGGCACTTCCTTCAATTCAATTCAATTCAATTCAAGTTTATTTGTATAGTGCTTTTTACAATAGACATTGTCTCAAAGCAGCTTTACAGAACATAAACATAGAGCAGAAGGTAAACATAAGGAATGATAAAAGAAATAAGGAATAATAAAAGAAAAAGAATTAACAGAATAAAAAATTCAAGATTATTATTACATATATAGTTCACAATCTGTATGTATTTATCCCCCTATGAGCAAGTCTGAGGTGACTCAGGCAGCAGTGGCAAGGAAAAACTCCCTTAAATTGGTAAAGGAAGAAACCTTGAGAGGAACCGGACTCAAGGGGGACCCATCCTCATATTGGTGACACTGGGGGTGTGATTGTAATATACAGTCAGATAAATGTTGTATTGGTTAAGGATCATGGACTTCACATCTCCTTAGTATCACAGAGTTTAACTGGAGATGTCTCAGGATTCTTAGAGTCGGCCTCGGCTCAGTGGACGTCCAAAGGCTATGTCCCACAGAGGACGTTGGGAGCTGGTACAATGTCTGGATGCCTCGGGATGGGTACAAAGAGAGAAGCAGTGGAGAGGGATTAACAGATCTGCTGTTCATAAAAATGTGCAGGTCTGATGTGCTGGTGCATGATATTATAGGATGTATTATGTGTATGCCTGACTAAAGAGATGGGTTTTTAATCTACATTTAAACTGTGAAAGTGTGTCTGAGCCCCGAACACTATCAGGAAGACTATTCCAAAGTTTGGGAGCTAAATAAGAAAACGCTCTACCACCTTTAGTAGACTTAGATATTCTGGGAACTACCAGAAGTCCTGAGTTTTGTGATCTCAGAGAGTGTGAAGGATTGTAACGTGTTAGAAGACTAGTTAGATACATGGGAGCTAAACCATTAAGAGCCTTGTAGGTAAGTAGCATCAGTTTATAATCAATTCTAAACTTAACAGGTAGCCAATGTAGAGATGTAGAGACTCTGGCAGCTGCATTTTGGACTAACTGTAGCCTATTTATTAAGGACAACCACCTAGTAATGCATTACAATTGCCCAGTCTAGAGGTCATGAATGGATGAACTAGCTTCTCAGCATCAGAGACAGACAGGATGTTTCTCAGCTTGGCAATATTTCCAAGGTGGAAGAAGGCTGTTTTGGCAGTATGGGCGATATGATTTTTAAAAGACAGGTTGCTGTCTAATTTAACACGCAGGTCTTTCACTGTTGAGCTACTAGTAACAGTACATCCCTCTAAATGGAAGTTAAGTTGTGAGAGTTTCTGTGCACTGGTTTTTGGACCTATAAGTAGTATTTCTGTCTTGTCAGAGTTTAACAACAGAAAATTGCAGTTCATCCAATCTTTTGTCTCTCTAAGGCATTGAGTTAATTTGGACACTGTGGCTATTTCATCTGGTTTTGATAAGATATATAACTGTGTGTCGTCAGCGTAACAATGGAAACTAATCCCATGTCTTCTAATAATGCTCCATAATGGAAGCATGTATATCGAGAAAAGCAGAGGTCCTAGAACTGATCCTTGAGGGACCCCATAGTTGACTGGTAATAAACTGGAGGATTCAACATTTAAGTCTACAAAATGGTATCGATCTGACAGGTAGGATCTAAACCAACTTAAAGCCTGTCCATGAATACCTGTGTAATTTTGTAAGCGATCTAGAAGAATGTTGTGGTCTATAGTGTCGAATGCAGCACTAAGGTCAAGTAGAACTAATAAGGACATACAGTCTTGGTCCGAAGCTAAGAACAAGTCGTTTGTGACTTTAACAAGTGCTGTTTCTGTGCTGTGGTGGGGCCTGAAACCTGACTGAAACTCTTCAAGGCTGTTGCTCTCCTGTAAGAAGGAGCTCAGTTGAACAGACACAACCTTTTCAAGTATTATAGACATAAACAGAAGGTGTGAGAGAGGTCTGTAATTTGATAGTTCATTTGGATCTAAGTTAGGTTTTTTGATGAGTGGCCTAATAACTGCCAACTTGAAAGACTTTGGGATGTAACCTAAAGATAACGAGGAGTTAACGATATTAAGAAGAGGCTCACCAGCTTTATGTAACAATTCTCTCAGTAGTTTAGTTGGGATGGGGTCTAGTGAACATGTTGTTGATTTAGCTGTAGTAATAAGTTTATCTAACTCTTCCTGTCCTGTACTTGTAAAGCTCTGGAAAACCTTAGGTGAGATTGGGTCACTAGTTGCTCTCATATGTTGAGCGTCACTTATTTTATTCCTGATACTTTCAATTTTATCAGTGAAGAATATCATAAAATACTCACTACTGAACTGTTATGGAATAGTGTGTTCAGATTTCTGTTTTTTTGTTAAACTAGCCACTCTGCTAAATAAAAACCTGGGATTGTTCTGGTTATTTTCTATGAGTTTGCTCAGGTGCTCAGCCCTAGCAGCTTTTAGAGCCTGTCTGTAGCTGGACATACTGTCCTTATACACAATTCTAAAAACCTCTAATTTAGTTTTTCTCCATTTCCGTTCGAAGTTACGGGTCTCCCTATTGAGGGTGTGAGTATGACTATTATACCATGGTGCAAGTGTTTTATCTCTAACTTTCTGTAATCTGACTGGGGCAACAGTGTCTAATGTGCTAGTGAATATAGCGTCTATGCTGTTAGTCATTACATCTAGGTCGTTTGTGTTTAAGGGTACAGTAAGAAGTCCAGACAGATCAGGCAGGTTATTTGTGAATCTGTATTTAGTGGTCGGAATAATAGTTCTACCGAGTCGATAACGTGGGGAGACATAGTTAGTCTGTTCTACGGGTAGTGTGTACATTATGAGGTAATGGTCTGTGATGTCGTCACTTTGGGGAATGACATCTATAACAGTGATATCTATTCTGTGTGATATTAAATCTAGTGTGTGGTTACATCAATGAGTTGCACTAGTGATGTATTGTTTGAGCCCAAGTGAGTTTAGTAAGTCCATAAATGTGAGTCCTAAAGCATCGTTTGTGTCGTCAACATGAATGTTAAAATCTCCTACAATTAATGCTTTGTCAAAGTTAACCAATAGGTTTGAGAGAAAATCTGTGAATTCTCTAGAAAAACTGTGTAGGGCCCTGGGGGTCTGTACACGGTCGCTAGAACAAGAGACATCAGGGATTTTTTTGAGTGCATGTGCAATAGTGTAACATTAAGGACAAGCACTTCAAAAGAACTAAATCTATATTGTGTTCTCTGGGTAACAGTAAGGAAAATGAAAGTCGACAACTGTTAATATTTCTCGTGTCACATAACATTTGTTCATATATACATTGAATAACATGGGATATGGCTAATATGTACAGACAACATACGTGAGTACATATACATCCATTTGTCATAACCCTTTTTACATCAAGGCGATACCTGCACTGAAACATATTACATATAGGAAATTAATGAATAAACAGAAATAACTCTCATTTTACAAAAGCAAAACTAATTAGCATCGTGTCATGTGTTAAGCATGTGCAGCTTCAATATGGTGACTGAACAGTTAATACAACAGGAACACGGTTACTATTAAAACACAAAAAAATACATATGCATACATGTATACACACATATATACATACACATACATACATGTATACACACATACATACATACAAGCATACAAATGAACGTAAATAACTCTAATGGGGAATATTTACAATTTATTAATATTTATTTATTTTTTAAATTGTGAGAGTCTGTTATCCATTACAAATGCTATGAACCGTTACATAGGCAACTTGCAGAATGCTGTGAATAGTAACACATTACAGCAATAGATGTCCGATCTGCATGTGCAGGTTTTGATCCAAGCAGAAGCCACACATGAATAATCATGCACTAATACCTGAATTAATACTCACTTAAATATGAAGTACTGTAAAGAAGACCTGAGGGATATACCAATCGCCAACTAAGACACGTGTCACAAGCACCTTAAATCCATTAGATTACATGTTTGTTAGTTAATATATTAATTAACACACAGGGCAAACAGAATCAAACATGCTCTATAGGATAGAATATGATAATACATTACATTATGCAAATGTGAACACAAACACATTATCACATAAATATGACTACCAATAATTTCAGCATAACCTATTTTGTGTCATTCTTTACAGTATCTGTTTCTCTTTAACTCAGATTGTAGAGCTACAGTAGTAAGTGGTCCTGATGGTTAGAACCCAAAGAACTGCTCCTTTATCCAGTGTGTGAATAATTTGATATTATATTGAATTCATTTCATTTTAGATTAATTAATACTCTTCTCTTATTGTAAAATACAACCAAGATACAATTTGTGTAGATGCTCTGCAAAAATAGTGGCACATGCGTTGATGAGCTTATCACTCAAAAATACACCACAACGTTTTTTTGACTGACACGTCAAACTGTGATCTGCACAGATGTGTTTAACTCTTTAATGCTGAGACACTGTCTGGAAACTTTGGCCCTCTTCCCTATCTTATGTGCCCTTGCTTTCTGTAAACAGAAAATATTTAAATTATATTATAAATAATATTTAAATGTGAAATAAAATCTATCAGAATATTCTCAACTTAGGTAAATTCTTTATAAAATGTATTAGAGTCACAAAAACAGTCATTTTTTTCTACCATGATGGCTTTAAAATGTGTGATTTTGACCCCACTGTTTACCTCCTGCTGATTTTCTGCCGCAGTTCCTGACTGCAATTATATATGTACACCTCCCTACTCTGACATCTTTTTTAGGCTAAATGCTGGTGGTGGCAGGGAAGTGGTGCTGTTGACCAGAACTCGAGCAGCTCAGTCCCACCCCAGGAAATGACATCATTACTTTATAAATGAGATTCATGTTCTAAACTTGTATTCCTGCAGAAACAGGCACAATAAAGGCTGCTGAACTGAGAGCAAACTTTTATAGATTTCATGACAAAAATGTTTATTATTATATACATTTATGTGGTTCTCTTGTCTTTAGTCACAGGTATCAAATAACAGAAATAAAAATATAAAAAGAAAGTAAAAAAATTAAATATCAGAACTGTTTTACAGACAAGTGTTTTTTTTTTGTGTGTTTTTTTAAACAGAAACTGTTCTGGGAGTGACACTGGAGCAAAAAGATCTCTTTATGACAAAAGGTGAGGACAAAACTGTGTATATCAGCTGCAAAGTGGACAAATTATTTAGTCACTATGTCCACTGGTACCAAAAGAAAGACGGTGAAGCTCTCACAAGGATCCTATACATAAAAAGTGGAAACGCACCGGTTCAGGATCCTAACCATCCTGAAGCAAAGGGCTTCAGTGTGAGGATACAGTCTGATAATTATGAGCTGAAGATAGCAAGACTGAAGAAAAGTCACTCAGCAGTGTATTACTGTGCCTGCTGGGACAACTATGCACAGTGAATGAATTAATTACAGTGTAAACAAAAAACCTGATGATACACAACCACAACAGAAAAAGTTTGTGTGGAGTAGTAAAGTTTGTTAAGCTGACTCTTACATTAAATGTTAACCAGCTAGGCAAAAACAAACCTTTACCATTTCAATAATATCAGAAAACCAAAGCATTTTTGGTCTTCATTTCTGTTTGTTACATAAATTACAGTTTCTATTTTATTTTGTCAAGACGCCCATGTGATGGTCTGATACATAAACATTTTAAACGACCTCTTCTCCTGCTTGTCATCACCACCTCCTGCAAACTCCCGGTAATCCAACAATTAATTAATTCATGGACACATGCAGTATGTGACAACTAATGGCTGCAAATGTGCTTTGTTGCACTTCTTGCATTATGCAATGACCTGAAACACTCAGCTAAACAATTGTGATAAGTGATACACAAATGGTTATGAGGCAGAGATAAATTCCAACTCCAACATCTACTTACATGCCAACAGTGTCCAGTAACTATACTTACTGACTAACTAACACCACTTCAGCTCTTTTTATCTTCTAGAGCATGTTTACTACCATAAGTTTCCAAATATGCCAAAGACCACAAAGTTGGCTGTGAAGTGACCGGATTTATCCAAAAGTATTTATGTCCATTTGTACCAAAAGAAAGAAGGATCCTTTGCTTCAGGGTGTTAACTATCCTGAGGCAAACGGCTTCAGTGTGAGGAAATAGTCTAATAAACATGACCTAAAGATAGCAAGCGGTAGTAGTGCAGGACAAGTTTAACACTATGGCCAGGATTTGTTAAAACACAACTGAAAAATAAATGCAGTCCCTGCTTCTGTTTGCCATTCATTCACTAATGATGGATCAGTTCCCTAAAAATGTATTTGCTAATAATAAAGAGCTGCTGATCGGTGGTGTTGTTTGGTCTCCTCCAAAATTCACTTGTTCTATTGTTGCCAAATAATTACAACGTACATAAGCACAAGATGCGAAAGATGGAAGCCTGAGAGTTAGGTTGCAGCAAATTAATATATAATGTGAATGTAATGAATATACATGATATAATGTGATTAATTCATACATTCATAAACTCATAGTATTAAAGCTGAAAGTCTATATTTGAGGTTCTGTTCATTATTACAATTCATATGTTCTAAAGAAAACTGCTAAAATTAATAAACAAAGGGTGAGCCTTGGTCATAAAGTGTTTGAAATAACGATGCAACAAATGCACAAAGCCTGGGTTAATATTGGCTGCCACTGTAGTCAATCCCCACCCCAGGAAATGACATCATTACTTTATAAAGAAAAGTCTCTTGTTGCAAATAAGCATTATTGAAAATACAGGTGCAATAAATAAAGCTGAAGTGAGAGCAGATTTTATTGTACAACCAAACCAACATGTTTATTGCCATATATGCTGTTTTCTTCTCTTTGGTCACAGGTAAATACTGTAGCAAAGCAATAAAAATGTAAGGGGGGGGGGGGGGATCCAGAATTGCTGTTTTACAGATTATTGTTTCTACAGAAGCTGTTCTGGGAGTGACACTGGAGCAAAAAGAACTCTTATGGACAAAAGAGGAGATTAAAACTGTGTACATCAGCTGTAAAGTGACCGGATTATCCAGTAGCAATTATGTCCACTGGTACCAAAAGAAAGACGGTGAAGTTCTCAAAAGAATCCTATATGTCAAAAGTGGAGGCTCACCGGTTAAGGATCCTAACCATCCTGAAGCAAAGAGCTTTGATATGAGGATACAGTCGGGTAATTACGATCTGAAGATAGCAAGCCTGAAGAAAATTCATGAAGCAGTGTATTACTGTGCCAGCTGGGACTCAAGTGGCCACAGTGAGAGTAACTATTCACTGCGTGTACAAAAACCAAGCACAACAGGAAATTGTATTCACAGGCAACGGTATGAAGTGTGACAACATGAACTGTTACGACCTTTTTATGCGGGGTCTAGAGAAAGGAGTAACATTTTATGGCTGTGGTTCTTTTGGGGGTGTGGTAGGCAAAGAACTGCAGGGACAAGAAAATGACCATGAAATGGTTTATTGCCTGAAAAAAATAAGAGGTAACGGGACAACTCAAGCCAAGAACATAAGAAAAAGTTAAACCAAGAGAAAATAAGACGGTAATGATGCCAAAGAAAAGAAAGAAAAATAACAAAAACCAATACTAACTCTTTTAACCCTCTAACCTATCTAATGAAATAAACAACAAAACAAAACTCCAGTGTCGTAGTCGAAACGGATATCTTTATTTGTATTTTAGTAATAAATGTTCTAGCACCTTCATATCCCCCCCTCACACCGCCACACTTACATAATCCAATACATTAGTTTTAGAACTCAGCGTAGGCTCCAAGATCTGTTCTTTAAGAACCTTTAACGGTCCTCTAACCTGATGTCCGAACACAAGTTCAGCAAGACTAAATCCAAGAGATTCTTGAGTAGTTTCTCTTACCGCAAACAAGACTAAAGGAACCCCTTTGTCCCAGTCTTTAGCGGGGTCTTGACAATATTTCCTTAACATTGTCTTAAGGGTTTGGTGAAACCTCTCAAGTGCGCCCTGACTCTGCGGGTGGTATGCACTTGAGACCCGCTGTGAAATTTTCAATGTTACCAGTACTTGTTTAAAAAGTTTTGATAGAAAATTTGTACCTTGATCAGTTTGTATTATTTTTGGAAGTCCGAACGTGGAAAAGAATTTCACTAATGCCTTACTAACAATAGGTGCTGTGATTTTTCTTAGCGGAATCGCCTCAGGAAATCGGTGGCCATACACATAACGGTTAATAAAAACTGATTTCCAGACTTTGTTCTTGGTAATGCACCAACACAGTCTACCAACACATGTTCAAATGGTTCTCCCATCGCAGGTATAGGAGATAAAGGAGCGGGTGGAATTCGCTGATTTGGCTTTCCAATAATGTATGACACATACGGCAATAGTGAACAACATCTTTCTTTAGCCCAGGCCAGAAGAAGTGTCTCAAAATCCGACGATATGTCTTGGTAACACCTAAATGACCAGACAGCTGGTGATCATGAGCCAAGCACAAGACATGTTGACCATAGGAAAATGGAACCACAATTTGATACACAACATTCCAGTCTAGAATCTCATCGGCATTAGAATGCCACTTTCGTATCAGTAAGTCATTATCTAGGAAATAAGCACATTTCTTATTCTTAGCCACATCAAGGGAATTAACAGAATTAAAACAAGGCACAAGAGTTTTATCCTCTTTCTGTGCAGTGATAACTTTCTCCCATGACACTGGCAATTTAAGCATTTCTGCATCTGGCATTATCTCACCTAGGCGTTCGGTCTTTGAACGATTTTTCGGTTCAAGATTAATGTCCAATGATGCATCACCTGACAACAGTGGACACATAAATGACGTAGACATATCCACTACATCACCGATTCTGCGCGACTGAGCACGCGTAACGGCACAGGCTGGGAAAACATCAGGGTAATTTTTAGACAGTATTTCGGAGTCATATAGCGCATCTGGTTTATCAACAACTTCAATAACAGGCATTATCTTTCCACCTGCTAGGTCATTACCAAGGATAAAATCCACACCTTTCACAGGAAGTGAAGGACACACAGCAACTCTTACAAAATCAGCACACAATTCACTCTGTAAGTGCACCCGATGGAGCAGAAACTTCATACAACCCATCTCAATGCCCTGTACAATTACGCTAGAACCACAGAAAGTATCATCAGATAATTGTAATTTATCTGCCACAATAAATGATTGCATAGCACCAGTGTCCCTGAGTATTTTTATTTCTTCCTGGTCCTCACTTTTGCCAGACAGAGATATTAACCCCTTTAACACAAAAGGTCGGTAACTCATCAATTTTCTCCGCAGGCTGTACAACGACCGCAGACTAACACTTTAACAAACCCCACACTTTTTGGTGGCGGCTGCGGCTTGCGTTTCAAAGCCAAGAAATCAGCGATCACATGCCCTTTCTTGTGACAATCAAGACACTCACGCTCCTCTTCATTAGCGGAGCTAAATTTGTCAGTCTGTAACCTTTCAGGACGTGCAGAAGAAAATACATTCTTGTGAGTTAAAATAAACTCATCCGCGAGTACGGCTGCTTGCGCTAAAGTATTAACTTTCTGCTCATTTAAATACACTACTACGCGTTCAGCTAAACATCCCTTAAAATCTTCGAGCGACATCAACTCTCTTAAAGAGGCGAGATCATCTGCCTTACTAGCAGAACACCATTTATCAAACAACACTCCCTCGCAAATTTCACGAATGTTTGTGTAAAACTCTTTTTGTGTTTCAGAAAACGTTGCCTATAAGCCTCTGAACAACTCGTATGCTCGCAAGATAGCAGATTTTACAGATTCATATTTCAGACTCTCTTCAATTGTCAATGTAGAACAAACTTCTTGCGCTTTTCCAAATAACCTACATTGTAACAGCAATGACCAGACCTCCTTAGGCCAACGAAGAGAAATGGCGATGCGTTCAAACGCACTGAAGTGTCTACTTCAGTTTCTCTAAATTGAGGAACAAGTGCAATGTGCTTACTCACGTCAAAAGGGTTGGGTGACAGGGTGACACCTTGCGGTGAAGAAACATGGGCGTGAGCGGTGTCCGGCTGTACAGTTGAGCCAGTAGCATTTTTTTTAATGCCTCTAACTCGAGCTGCTTCAGCTTCACCTGCTTCTCGGCCTCGATTTCCAGCTTTCGTATTTCCAGTTTCAAGTTCAATTCAGCTTGGCGCGTCTGGGTTCTCTCCTGCGCTTCATAATGCTAACGGGCCATACGGACTTTTAGTCGCGCCCCTTCCAGTGAACCAACAGAACTGGGTGTAACGGGATCAAACGGTGGTAAGCCGACCTTAGCTTCGGCCTCCGCCTCTGCTTCAGCATCAACTCCGCCACTCCGCTTATCCTCCTCACCAGAACTGAACTGCTCATGAGCCTTGCCATGCACATCTTCAACACCATCTTCCACATTTGACACAGACAATACCTGCAACTGCTTTAAACGCAAGATTAACATTTGTTTTAACGCTTTTTTTCGAGACTGTTTACTTAAAGGGATCTGAAAGTGATCCGCTATCAAATCCTGCTTTCTGCATAATTCTATCTGTTCTAGAGATGGACTAGTTACAAAATTCTCCAAGTGAAACTTTTCCATAATGACAACCACGCAATCCAAACTCTATTAACCGTTTGAGCGACTCGCGGTTCCTATGCTGCCACCTACAACCACTAAACCATTGTTCTTTACCACACACAACCACAAAATTATCACAGTTACCATTGAATTATTTTAATAACGATCCCGGACGAGCCCCACTTAATGTTACGACCTTTTTATGCGGGGTCTAGAGCAAGGAGTAACATTTTATGGCTGTGGTAGGCAAAGAACTGCCGGGACAAGAAAATGACCATGAAATGGTTTATTGCCAGAAAAATATAAGAGGTAACGGGACAACTCAAGCCAAGAACATAAGAAAAAGTTAAACCAAGAGAAAATAAGACGGTAATGACGCCAAAGAAGAGAAAGAAAAATAACAAAAACCAATACTAACTCTTTTAACCCTCTAACCTATCTAATGAAATAAACAAGAAACAAAACTCCAGTGCTGTAGTCGAATGCTTCCCTACTCTATCCTACTTAACAAAACATACAGGGGGTGGCGTACACCTCTTACCTAGTGTGTCTAACATCGAGTTACCTACTGTACGTGTGGGGCTATGGAAGTCGCGCGACATCTTCCCAGTCCCACTTCCTCTGGTATAACACAATGAGCAAAAAAGGAACAAAAGCTCCTTAGACAGAGAGGAAATGCAATAAATTAATTAGTATACAATCGGAGTAATGTGGCAACAGCAAACAAAAATCTAAGCGAAAGGGTCTCCCCTTTGTTGACTTAGCATACACCCTGCATAACGCTGCAACAACAGACAAAGCGGAAGGGTTTTTTCTGTCGCTTCTTTCCCCGGCGCTTTTATATCCGCCGGCTGAAGTTCATTGCCAGCAGATAGGTCACGCCGAAGGAGGATTGACGTCTCCCCGAGCCAATCAGTGATCCCGGAAGTGTCTAAGAGTACGAGATGAGAGAGAGAGAGAAAAACCCCAGCACACCCCCCCCCCAACAGTTTTAGGGACGTAACATGAACACATAGATGTTAAACTCTGCAGGTGTTTTAAATTTATCCAAATGATTAACCCCTTCTGCACCAGGGTCTGTCTTATGGCTGACCCTGTGGTGTTGACCCCAAACTCCAAAAGTTGGGATATACAGTATGAAGAAAGATTTTTGGAATGTATGAAATACATTTTTTGAGACGCAGCTAGAAGCGATACCACATCAGTATAACCACGTCAATGTTAAAGTATTCATGAACATATATAATACCAAATAGGCTTAGAGCAGATTGTCCTCAGAGCAACAAGCTTCAACAGGATTGTTTCTATATACACATGAAAGTGTTCCTCAAATTCTCTCCTTTTCTTAAAAACTTTAAAGCACACAACATACAAAAAAACTGGTGGACTAAGTCAATGGGCAAAACATTTAAACAGGGTTTTCATTCAGTAATAAAGAAATAAGAAATACATGAAGTCTGGGTTAATGTTGGCTGACGATGTGGCCAGTCCCCACCCCAGGAAATGACATCATTACTTTATAAAGAAAAATTCAAGTTGTATAATAGCATTAATGCAAAAACAGCTGCAATAAACAGTGCTACAACTAAATCAACATGTTTATAGCCATATCTGCTGTTCTCATCTCTTTGGCCACAGGTAAGTATCACAGTAGAGCAATAAAAATGAAAAGAATTTAAATATAACAACAATTTTTGCTGTTTTACAGATTAATGTGTGTGTGTTTTTTTTTTAAACAGAAGCTGTTCTGGGAGTGACACTGGTGCAAAAAGATCTCTTCTGGACAAAAGGTGAAGGCAAAACTGTGTATATCAGCTGCAAAGTGAAGGAATTAAGCAGGGACTATGTCCACTGGTACCAAAAGAAAGAAGGTGAAGCTCTCACAAGGATCCTGTACGTCAAAAGAGGAAGCTCAGCGGTTCAGGATCCTAACCATCCTGAAGCAAATGACTTCAATGTGAGGATTCAGTCAGATAATTATGATCTGAAGATAGAAAGCCTGAAGAAAAGTCACTCAGCAGTGTATTACTGTGCCAGCTGGGACTACAGTGGTGATGCACAGTGAATAAATTAATTACAGTGTAAACAAAAAACCTGATGATACACGACCACAACAGAAGCAGTGTCTGTAGAGTAGCAAAGTTACACACACACACACACACACACACACACACACGTAAATAATTATAATGAGGAATTTTATTTATTTATTGTTTATTTATTTATTTTTAAAATTGTGAGTGTCTGTTATCCATTACAAATGCAGTGAACCGTTTCTTAACCCGTTACATAGGCAACTTACAGAATGCTGTGAATAGTAACACTTTACAGCAATAGATGTCCGATCTGTATGTGCAGGTTTTGATCCAAGCAGAAGCCACACATGAATAATCATGCACTAATACCTGAATTAATACTCACTTAAATATGAAGTAATGACGACTTAAGGGATATACCAATCGCCAACTAAGACAGGAGTCACAAGCACCTTAAATCCATTAGATTACGTTTGTTAGTTAATGTATTAATTAACACACAGGGCAAACCGAATCAAACATGCTCTATATGATAGAATATTATAATAACATTAGATTATGCAAATGTGAACACAAACATCACAAATATAAATACCAATAAATTAACCTTAACCCATTTTGTGTCATTCTCTATCTGTTTCTCTTTAACTGAGATTGTAGTGCTAGTAAGTGCTCCTGATGGTTAGAACCCAGGGAACTGCTCCTTTATCCAGTGTGTGAACAATGATATATTTAATTCATTTCATTTTAGATTAATTAATACTCTTCCCTTATTGTAAAATTCAACCATCATACAATTTGTGTAGTTGCTCTGCAAAAATAGTGGCACATGCGTTGATTGTCACGGTGTGACACGGTGGGACAAAGGCAAGTGAGGATCCAAATGCAGTTTAAGGTTTTAATAAACAAAACAAACAAACAAGTGGCAGGCAAAACAGATCGGGACACTGAACAGGAACGACGCAGACCCAGACCCAGACCCAGACCCAACACCAACACCAACACCAACAACGACCAACAACAGGGAAGTGAACAGACAGAGTAAATATAGTGGACAGGAGCCAATAACAAAGCAGAGACGATTAGAGACAAAGACAAGACACCTGGGGAAGAGATGGAATGTAATTAGTGTCCATGGTGAGCAATGAGTGGGCGGAGCAAAACAATTAACATCAGGGAGAGACGGCAGACAGAAACAAGGGGAAAACACAGACAGACACATTACATTGATGAGCTTATCACTCAAAATACACCACAACGTTTTTTTCTTTTTAATAAAATGAGAGGTGAAGTAACTGACGCATCAAACTGTGATCTGCACAGATGTGTTTAACTCTTTAATGCTGAGACACTGTCTGGAAACTTTGGCCCTCTTCCCTATCTTATGTGCCCTTGCTTTCTGTAAACAGAAAATATTTAAATTATATTATATTATAAATAATATTTAAATGTGAAATAAAATCTATCAGAATATTCTCAATTTAGCTAAATTCTTTATAAAATGTATTAGAGTCACAAAAACAGTCATTTTTTCTACCATGATGGCTTTAAAATGTGGTTATGATTTTGACCCCACTGTTTACCTCCTGCTGATTTTCTGCAATTAGCGCAGTTCCTGACTGCAATTATATATGTACACCTCCCTACTCTGACATCTTTTTTAGGCTAAATGCTGGTGGTGACAGCGAAGTGGTGCTGTTGACCAGAACTCGAGCAGCTCAGTCCCACCCCAGGAAATGACATCATTACTTTATAAATGAGATTCATGTTCTAAACTTGTATTCCTGCAGAAACAGGCACAATAAAGGCTGCTGAACTGAGAGCAAACTTTTATATATTTCATGACAAAAATGTTTATTATTATATACATTTATGCAGTTCTCTTGTCTTTAGTCACAGGTATCAAATAACAGAAATAAAAATATATAAAAAAAAGTAAAAGGAAAATCATACAATAAAATAGCAGAACTCCTGTTTTACAGACAAGTGTTTTTTTGTGTTGTTTTTCTACAGAAGCTGTTCTGGGAGTGACACTGGAGCAAAAAGATCTCTTTATGACAAAAGGTGAGGACAAAACTGTGTATATCAGCTGCAAAGTGACCGGATTAAGAACTAGATATGTCCACTGGTACCAAGAGAAAGACGGTGAAACTCTCACAAGGATCCTATACGTAGAAAGTGGAAGATCACCGGTTGAGGATCCTAACCATCCTGAAGCAAAAGACTTCAGTGTTAAGGAAGAAAAGTCTGATAATTATGACTTGAAGATAGCAAGATTGAAGAAAAGTCACTCAGCAGTGTATTACTGTGCCAGCTGGGAGAGCGGTGCTGCACAGTGAATAAATTACTTACAGTGTAAACAAAAAAACCTTACGATACACAACCACAACAGAAAAAGTGTGTGTGGAGTAGTAAAGTTTGTTAAGCTGACTCTTACATTAGATGTTAACCAGCTAGGCAAAAACAAACCTTTACCATTTCAATAATATCAGCAAACCAAAGCATTTTTGGTCTTTATTTCTATTTGTTACATAAATTACAGTTTCTATTTTATTTTGTCTAGACACCCATGTGATGGTCGGATACATAATCACCACCTCCTGCAAACTCCTGGTAATCCAACAACAATCAATTAATTCATGGACACATGCAGTATGTGACAACTAATAGCTGCAAATTTGCTTTGTTGCACTTCTTGCATTATGCAATGACCTGAAACACTCAGCTAAACAATTGTGATAAGTGATACACAAATGGTTATGAGGCAGAGATAAATTCCAATTCCATCTACTTACATGCCAACAGTGTCCAGTAACTATACTTACTGACTAACTAACACCACTTCAGCTCTTTCTATCTTCTAGAGCATGTTTACTACCAGAATTTTCCAAATATGCCAAAGACCCCAAAGATGGCCTTCTGACGTATATGAAGAATATCAGATTTTCTAACTGCCAATTCATTGCACAATAACTTTTCAACAGCTTTGCTTGGCAAATATAGCCAAGGTGGAGACAAGACATGAATGCAAACACCTCCTGTAAGTGTTAGCAACCTCAGACCAATCTGGATCAGCAACTAAGGACACACAGGAAGTTAGCACTGTGTCCTTATGAAACAAAGAAGAGACAAACAAAATGAAAGTCGACAACTGTTAACATTTCTCGTGTCACATAACATTTGTTCATATATACATTGAATAACATGGGATATGGCTAATATGTACAGACAACATACGTGAGTACATATACATCCATTTGTCATAACCCTTTTTACATAAGGGCGATACCTGCACTGAAACATATTACATATAGAAAATTAATGAATAAACCGAAATAACTCATTTTACAAAAGCAAAACTAACTTGCATCTTGTCATGTGTTAAGCATGTGCAGCTTCAATATGGTGACTGAACAGTTAATACAACAGGAACACGGTTACTATTAAAACACAAAAAAATACATATGCATACATGTATACACATATGTAGTGTGCTTTAAGTCTCTACATTTGATTATATTGTCTTCTGGTAAAGTAGGTTCCTGTCTTTTGTATACTATCTGCTTAACTCACTTTGTTCTAGAGTAGTGTGATTTGAATTGTGTTATATTCTATACCATTGTTGATTTTTATAGTGTTGGTTTTTGTTGTTCTCTCAGCTAATTAATCAGGAGTAGTTTCAGTCTCCCTTAAGGTGTGAATTGGGGGCAGGGCTTACCTATTTAAATTGAAGGTTCTCCGCTACAGACGGTTTGTTAGTATCTCTCTCTCTAACATTAGTGTCTAGTACTGTTTTGATATTCTACCATACCTTAATTCTCACTCTTGTTTGACTACAAATATGTGCATTAAACCCATCTCTGTACTCAAGGCCTACTCACACAGACGCTCTCATCCACAAAGCAGAGGTCACAATCCCAGTAACCTCATCTACCCTCCTCTGTTGTGTAAGTCTCAAACAGTGGTGGTAGGTGGGCTCTGGAATTGTCAGTCTGCGGTAAAGAAAGCTGATTTTATCTCTGCTTTAACTTCCCATTACTCCTTTGATTTCCTTGCTCTAACAGAGACCTGGATATCCCCACAGAACACTGCTACACCAGCTGCTTTATCCTCAGCCTATGCTTTCTCTCACTCACCACGAGAAACAGGCAGGGGTGGTGGTACAGGTTTATTGTTGTCAAAGAAATGGTGCTTTACACCTCTACTCTTCTCTCATTTAACCATCTCTTCTTTTGAATTTCATGCCATTTCAGTTACCTCTCCTGTCAACCTTGTTATCATTGTTGTCTACCGCCCTCCTGGTCCCCTAGGAGACTTCCTGGAAGAAATGGACTCACTGCTTTGTGCTTTTCCTTCCGATAGCTCCCCCCTGACAGTGCTTGGTGACTTCAACCTACCCTCTGACAAGCTACATTCTTCTTCCCTCCTGTCTCTTCTCGACTCTTTCTCCCTCACACTCAACAGCTACATCCCCACACACAAAGGAGGCAATGTCCTGGACCTGGTTTTCACCCGTCCATCTCCAGCTACAGACGTGACTGCTACCCCACTCCACGTCTCTGATCATCACCTGGTATCCTTCACCATCACTCTACCTATCTTACCTAAAACTACCTCTCACCCCCTCGCTCTTACTCGCCGCAACCTTCACTCTGTCTCCCCTTCATCTGTAGCTTCTGGCACTCTTTCTTCCCTTCCTGATACTGAGTCTTTTCCCTCACTACCCTTGGACTCAGCCAAAGATACTTTCCTCTCATCCCTTTCCTCAACTATGGACTTCCTCTGCCCTATGTTCACTAAACCCAAGAAAACTTCTTGTTTTGCTCCTTGGCTTTCAGATGTGCTGCGCAACAATCGAAGAGAGCTAAGCTCATCAGAGAGAAAGTGGAAGAAATCACAACTTGATGCAGATCTTGATTTTTACAGAACACTTCTTGTCAAGTTCTCCTCAGATGTGACTTCTGCCAAGACTTCCTTCTACAAGGAAAAGCTTGAAGCTTCCTCACATGACCCTCGGAAATTCCACAACATCATCTCTTCTCTGCTCAACCCCCCGGCTCCACCTTCTTCATCCTCCCTGACTGCAGAAGACTTTGCTTCTTTCTACCAGGAGAAGATTGAGGAAAACTGCCGGACCTTCACTTCAGCCCCGACTGCACTTACATCTCAGAGTATGCATTCCCCTACACCTTCGTTGTCACATTTCTCAACTGTGGCAGCAAAAGAGATTTTACAACTCATCGAGTCCTGCAATCCTACCACCTGCCCATTGGATCCACTCCCTACCACTATGCTCCAGACCATCTCACAAGACCTCTTGCCCTTCATTTCCACTATCATCAATAGATCCATAGCATCTGGTCAGGTACCAACTACTTTCAAGAGAGCAAGGGTTATTCCCATCCTAAAGAAACCTGCTCTGGATCCATCAGAGATCAGTAACTACAGACCGGTATCACTTCTCTCATTTCTTTCAAAAATTCTTGAACGCATTGTCTATAATCAACTGTCTGTCTATCTCTCACAGAACAACCTCCAAGATCCCAAACAGTCTGGCTTTAAAGCAGCTCACTCTACAGAGACAGCCCATTTGGATGTCTCTGAGAAGCTACATACTGCTAGATCAGCCAAACTATCATCCGTCCTTATCCTCCTTGACCTTTCAGCAGCGTTTGATACGGTCAACCACAAGACTCTCTTATCCACCCTCAAGTGTCTTGGGATTTGCAGATCAGCTTGGGAATGGTTTGCCTCCTACCTGGAAGGACGCTCATATCAGGTAACATGGAGGGGAGTGACATCTGCTCCACGCAGACTCTCCACTGGCGTCCCACAGGGCTCAGTACTTGGTCCTCTTCTTTTCTCCCTGTATACTCACTCTCTTGGGGAAGTTATTTCATCACATGGGTTCTCTTACCACTGCTATGCTGATGATAAACAACTTATCTTCTCTTTCCCACCCTCAGATGCCACAGCTTCTAACCGGATCTCAGCATGTCTGGCAGAAATTTCATCATGGATGACTGCTCATCAGTTAAAGCTCAATCCTAGCAAAACTGAACTGCTGTTCATCCCAGGTGATTCATCCCCAGGTCATGATCTTGCTATATCCTTACACAACGATCTGATCTCCCCTTCAGCCGGAGCTCACAACCTTGGGGTAACCATGGACAGTCAACTGTCCTTTTCCTCTCATGTTGCTAATGTGACTCGCTCATGTCGGTTTCTTCTCTACAACATTAGAAGGATTCGGCCATTTTTGTCCACACAGACTGCTCAGGTACTTGTTCAGTCTCTTGTCATTTCTAGACTGGATTACTGCAACGCACTGCTGGCAGGTCTACCTATGAACGCAATCTGTCCTCTGCAAATGATCCAAAATGCAGCTGCCCGGCTTGTTTTCAACCTTTCAAGTTCTCGCATACCACCCCGCTGCTGCGATCCCTCCACTGGCTTCGGGTAGCTGCACGCATCCGATTCAAAACACTGATGCTGGCCTATAAAGCCAAAAATGGACCAGCTCCCTCTTACCTCAAAGCCCTCATCATTCCTCGCACTGCACCCCGCACCCTCCGATTTACCAGCACTGCTCGACTGGTTCCACCATCTCTCAGGGTAAGAGGCAACTATACTACAAGACTCTTCTCTGTTCTGGCACCAAAGTGTTGAAATGAACTTCCCCTAGAGGTCCGGACAGCTGAGTCACTGGCTATTTTCAAGCGGCGGTTGAAGACCTACTTATTCAGGAAACACTTCAACTAGCACTTCTTTCCTTATCTTTTGCATTAAAAAACAAAAACAAAAAACAAACAACAAAAAAACTGGGACTTTTTCATTGTAACTTTGAACAAATGTTTTAAACTCATGGTATCTTAAGTACGTAACCTAGTAAACCAGCATTAATGTATTCAGTGTTAGAGATTTAAGCACTTATGTACGTCGCTCTGGATAAGGGCGTCTGCCAAATGCTGTAAATGTAAATGTACACACATATATACATACACATACATGCATACATACATACATACATACATACATACATACATACAAATGAACATAAATAACTCTAATGGGGAATATTTATATTTAATTAATATTTATTTATTTTTAAAATTGTTACCATTTCTTAACCCGTTACATAGGCAACTTGCAGAATGCTGTGAATAGTAACACTTTACAGCAATAGATGTCCGATCTGCATGTGCAGGTTTTGATCCAAGCAGAAGCCACACATGAATAATCATGCACTAATACCTGAATTAATACTCACTTAAATATGAAGTACTGTAAAGAAGACCTGAGGGATTTACCAATCACCAACTAAGACACGAGTCACAAGAAGTTTACTGTAAATACATTAGATTACATGTTTGTTAGTTAATGTATTAATTAACACACAGGGCAAACAGAATCAAACATGCTCTATAGGATACAATATTATAATAATATATTAAATTATGCAAATGTGAACACAAACACATTATCACATAAATATGAATACCAATAATTTCAGCATAACCTATTATATTCTCAACTTAGCTAAATTCTTTATAAAATGTATTAGAGTTACAAAAACAGTCATTTTTTCTACCATGATGGCTTTAAAATGTGGTTATGATTTTTACCCCACTGTTTACCTCCTGCTGATTTTCTGCAATTACCACAGTTCCTGACTGCAATTATATATGTACACCTCCCTACTCTGACATCTTTTTTAGGCTAAATGCTGGTGGTGACAGCGAAGTGGTGCTGTTGACCAGAACTGAAAAAAGAACCTGGACATTTTTTGGCCAATACAGTCTGCAGACAATCAATTAGTCTTCACAGGGTCTACAACCTCTATGAAAACAGTGGTCCATGTGTGAAATAACCGAAACACTATTCATTTTCATAATAGTGTGAGTTAATATATGTTCCCCCTCGAGCAGCTCAGTCACCACCCCAGGAAATGACATCATTACTTTATAAATGAGATTCATGTTCTAAACTTGTATTCCTGCAGAAACAGGCACAATAAAGGCTGCTGAACTGAGAGCAAACTTTTATATATTTCATGACAAAAATGTTTAATATTATATACATTTATGCGGTTCTCTTGTCTTTAGTCACAGGTATCAAATAACAGAAATAAAAAATATAAAAAGGAAGTAAAAAAATAAAATGAAATAAAGTAAAATAAAATAGCAGAACTCCTGTTTTACGGACAAGTGTTTTTTTTGTGTTGTTTTTCTACAGAAGCTGTTCTGGGAGTGACACTGGAGCAAAAAGATCTCTTTATGACAAAAGGTGAGGACAAAACTGTGTATATCAGCTGCAAAGTGACCGGATTAAGCACTAGCTATGTCCACTGGTACCAAAAGAAAGACGGTGAAGCTCTCACAAGGATCCTATACGTCAAAAGTGGAAGCTCACCGGTTGAGGATCCTAACCATCCTGAAGCAAAAGACTTCAGTGTTAGGATACAGTCAGATAATTATGAGCTGAAGATAGCAAGACTGAAGAAAAGTCACTCAGCAGTGTATTACTGTGCCAGCTGGGAGAGCGGTGCACAGTGAATGAATTAATTACAGTGTAAACAAAAAACCTGATGATACACAACCACAACAGAAAAAGTGTGTGTTTGGAGTAGCAAAGTTTGTTAAGCTGACTCTTACATTAGATGTTAATCAGCTAGGCAAAAACAAACCTTTACAATTTCAATAATATAAGAAAACCAAAGCATTTTGGTCTTTATTTCTATTTGTTACATAAATTACAGTTTCTATTTTATTTTGTCAAGACGCCCATGTGATGGTCTGATACATAAACATTTTAAACGACCTCTTCTCCTGCTTGTCATCACCACCTCCTGCAAACTCCTGGTAATTCAACAATCAATTAATTCATGGACACATGCAGTATGTGACAACTAATAGCTGCAAATGTGATTTGTGGCACTTCTTGCATTATGCAATGACCTGAAACACTCAGCTAAACAATTGTGATAAGTGATACACAAATGGCAATGAGGCAGAGATAAATTCCAACTCCAACATCTACTTACATGCCAACAGTGTCCAGTAACTATACTTACTGACTAACTAACACCACTTCAGCTCTTTCTATCTTATAGAGCAGGTTTACTAACATAAGTTTCCAAATATGCCAAAGACCACAAAGTTGGCTGTGAAGTGACCGGATTTATCCAAAAGTATTTATGTCCACTTGTACCAAAAGAAAGAAGGATCCTTTGCTTCAGGGTGTTAACTATCCTGAGGCAAACGGCTTCAGTGTGAGGAAATAGTCTAATAAACATGACCTAAAGACAAGTTTAACACTATGGCCAGGATTTGTTAAAACACAACTGAAAAATAAATGCAGTCCCTGCTTCTGTTTGCCATTCATTCACTAATGATGGATCAGTTCCCTAAAAATGTATTTGCTAATAATAAAGAGCTGCTGATCGGTGGTGTAGTTCGGTCTTCTCCAAAATTCACTTGTTCTATTGGTGCCAAATAATTACAACGTACATAAGCACAAGATGCGAAAGATGGAAGCCTGAGAGTCAGGTTGCAGCAAATTAATATATAATGTGAATGTAATGAATATTCATGATATAATGTGATTAATTCATACATTCATAAACTCATAGTATTAAAGCTGAAAGTCTATATTTGAGGTTCTGTTCATTATTACAATTCATATGTTCTAAAGAAAATTGCTAAAATTAATAAAAAACAAAGGGTGAGCCTTAGTTATAAAGTGTTTGAAATAACGATGCAACAAATGCACAAAGTCTGGGTTAATATTGGCTGCCACTGTAGTCAATCCCCACCCCAGGAAATGACATCATTACTTTATAAAGAAAAGTCTCTTGTTGCAAATAAGCATTATTGAAAATACAGGTGCAATAAATAAAGCTGAAGTGAGAGCAGATTTTATTGTACAACCAAACCAACATGTTTATTGCCATATATGCTGTTTTCTTCTCTTTGGTCACAGGTAAATACTGTAGCAAAGCAATAAAAATGTAAGGGGGGGGGGGGGGGATCCAGAATTGCTGTTTTACAGATTATTGTTTCTACAGAAGCTGTTCTGGGAGTGACACTGGAGCAAAAAGAACTCTTATGGACAAAAGAGGAGATTAAAACTGTGTACATCAGCTGTAAAGTGACCGGATTATCCAGTAGCAATTATGTCCACTGGTACCAAAAGAAAGACGGTGAAGTTCTCAAAAGAATCCTATATGTCAAAAGTGGAGGCTCACCGGTTAAGGATCCTAACCATCCTGAAGCAAAGAGCTTTGATATGAGGATACAGTCGGGTAATTACGATCTGAAGATAGCAAGCCTGAAGAAAATTCATGAAGCAGTGTATTACTGTGCCAGCTGGGACTCAAGTGGCCATGGTGACAGTAACTATTCACTGCGTGTACAAAAACCAAGCACAACAGGAAATTGTATTCACAGGCAACGGTATGAAGTGTGACAACATGAACTGTTACGACCTTTTTATGCGGGGTCTAGAGAAAGGAGTAACATTTTATGGCTGTGGTTCTTTTGGGGGTGTGGTAGGCAAAGAACTGCAGGGACAAGAAAATGACCATGAAATGGTTTATTGCCTGAAAAAAATAAGAGGTAACGGGACAACTCAAGCCAAGAACATAAGAAAAAGTTAAACCAAGAGAAAATAAGACGGTAATGACGCCAAAGAAAAGAAAGAAAAATAACAAAAACCAATACTAACTCTTTTTTAACCCTCTAACCTATCTAATGAAATAAACAAGAAACAAAACTCCAGTGCCGTAGTCGAAACGGATATCTTTATTTGTATTTTAGTAATAAAATGTTCTAGCACCTTCATATCCCCCCCTCACACCGCCACACTTACATAATCCAATACATTAGTTTTAGAACTCAGCGTAGGCTCCAAGATCTGTTCTTTAAGAACCTTTAACGGTCCTCTAACCTGATGTCCGAACACAAGTTCAGCAAGACTAAATCCAAGAGATTCTTGAGTAGTTTCTCTTACCGCAAACAAGACTAAAGGAACCCCTTCGTCCCAGTCTTTAGCGGGGTCTTGACAATATTTCCTTAACATTGTCTTAAGGGTTTGGTGAAACCTCTCAAGTGCGCCCTGACTCTGCGAGTGGTATGCACTTGAGACCCGGTGTGAAATTTTCAATGTTACCAGTACTTGTTTAAAAAGTTTTGATAGAAAATTTGTACCTTGATCAGTTTGTATTATTTTTAGAAGTCCGAACGTGGAAAAGAATTTCACTAATGCCTTACTAACAATAGGTGCTGTGATTTTTCTTAGCGGAATCGCCTCAGGAAATCGGTGGCCATACACATAACTGTTAATAAAAACTGATTTCCAGACTTTGTTCTTGGTAATGCACCAACACAGTCTACCAACACGTGTTCAAATGGTTCTCCCATCGCAGGTATAGGAGATAAAGGAGCGGGTGGAATTCGCTGATTTGGCTTTCCAATAATGTATGACACATACGGCAATAGTGAACAACATCTTTCTTTAGCCCAGGCCAGAAGAAGTGTCTCAAAATCCGACGATATGTCTTGGTAACACCTAAATGACCAGACAGCTGGTGATCATGAGCCAAGCACAAGACATGTTGACCATAGGAAAATGGAACGACAATTTGATACACAACATTCCAGTCTAGAATCTCATCAGCATTAGAATGCCACTTTCGCATCAGTAAGTCATTATCTAGGAAATAAGCACATTTCTTATTCTTAGCCACATCAAGGGATTAACAGAATTAAAACAAGGCACAAGAGTTTTATCCTCTTTCTGTGCAGTGATAACTTTCTCCCATGACACTGGCAATTTAAGCATTTCTGCATCTGGCATTATCTCACCTAGGCGTTCAGTCTTTGAACGATTTTTCGGTTCAAGATTAATGTCCAATGATGCATCACCTGACAACAGTGGACACGTAAATGAAGTAAACATATCCACTACATCACCGATTCTGCGCGACTGAGCACGCGTAACGGCACAGGCTGGGAAAACATCAGGGTAATTTTTAGACAGTATTTCGGAGTCATATAGCGCATCTGGTTTATCAACAACTTCAATAACAGGCATTATCTTTCCACCTGCTAGGTCATTACCAAGGATAAAATCCACACCTTTCACAGGAAGTGAAGGACACACAGCAACTCTTACAAAACCAGCACACACTTCACTCTGTAAGTGCACCTGATGGAGCGGAAACTTCATACAACCCATCTCAATGCCCTGTACAATCACGCTAGAACAACAGAAAGTATCATCAGATAATTGTAATTTATCTGCCACGATAAATGATCGCAAAGCACCAGTGTCCCTGAGTATTTTTATTTCTTCCTGGTCCTCACTTTTGCCAGACAGAGATATTAACCCCTTTAACACAAAAGGTCGGTAACTCTCATCAATTTTCTCCGCAGGCTGTACAACGACCGCAGACTTTTACACTTTAACAAACCCCACACTTTTTGGTGGCGGCTGCGGCTTGCGTTTCAAAGCCAAGAAATCAGCGATCACATGCCCTTTCTTGTGACAATCAAGACACTCACGCTCCTCTTCATTAGCGGAGCTAAATTTGTCAGTCTGTAACCTTTCAGGACGTGCAGAAGAAAATACATTCTTGAGAGTTAAAATAAACTCATCCGCGAGTACGGCTGCTTGCGCTAAAGTATTAACTTTCTGCTCATTTAAATACACTACTACGCGTTCAGCTAAACATCCCTTAAAATCTTCGAGCGACATCAACTCTCTTAAAGAGGCGAAATCATCTGCCTTACTAGCAGAACACCATTTATCAAACAACACTCCCTCGCAAATTTCACGAATGTTTGTGTAAAACTCTTTGTGTTTCAGAAAACGTTGCCTATAAGCCTCTGAACAACTCGTATGCTCGCAAGATAGCAGATTTTACAGATTCATATTTCAGACTCTCTTCAATTGTCAATGTAGAACAAACTTCTTGCGCTTTTCCAAATAACCTACATTGTAACAGCAATGACCAGACCTCCTTAGGCCAACGAAGAGAAATGGCGATGCGTTCAAACGCACTGAAGTAAGTGTCTACTTCAGTTTCTCTAAATTGAGGAACAAGTGCAATGTGCTTACTCACGTCAAAAGGGTTGGGTGACAGGGTGACACCTTGCGGTGAAGAAACATGGGCGTGAGCGGTGTCCGGCTGTACAGTTGAGCCAGTAGCATTTTTTTTAATGCCTCTAACTCGAGCTGCTTCTGCTTCACCTGCTTCTCGGCCTCGATTTCCAGCTTTCGTATTTCCAGTTTCAAGTTCAATTCAGCTTGGCGCGTCTGGGTTCTCTCCTGCGCTTCATAATGCTAACGGGCCATACGGACTTTTAGTCGCGCCCCTTCCAGTGAACCAACAGAACTGGGTGTAACGGGATCAAACGGTGGTAAGCCGACCTTAGCTTCGGCCTCCGCCTCTGCTTCAGCATCAACTCCGCCACTCCGCTTATCCTCCTCACCAGAACTGAACTGCTCATGAGCCTTGCCATGCACATCTTCAACACCATCTTCCACATTTGACACAGACAATACCTGCAACTGCTTTAAACGCAAGATTAACATTTGTTTTAACGCTTTTTTTCGAGACTGTTTACTTAAAGGGATCTGAAAGTGATCCGCTATCAAATCCTGCTTTCTGCATAATTCTATCTGTTCTAGAGATGGACTAGTTACAAAATTCTCCAAGTGAAACTTTTCCATAATGACAACCACGCAATCCAAACTCTATTAACCGTTTGAGCGACTCGCGGTTCCTATGCTGCCACCTACAACCACTAAACCATTGTTCTTTACCACACACAACCACAAAATTATCACAGTTACCAATGAATTATTTTAATAACGATCCCGGACGAGCCCCACTTAATGTTACGACCTTTTTATGCGGGGTCTAGAGCAAGGAGTAACATTTTATGGCTGTGGTAGGCAAAGAACTGCCGGGACAAGAAAATGACCATGAAATGGTTTATTGCCAGAAAAATATAAGAGGTAACGGGACAACTCAAGCCAAGAACATAAGAAAAAGTTAAACCAAGAGAAAATAAGACGGTAATGACGCCAAAGAAGAGAAAGAAAAATAACAAAAACCAATACTAACTCTTTTAACCCTCTAACCTATCTAATGAAATAAACAAGAAACAAAACTCCAGTGCTGTAGTCGAATGCTTCCCTACTCTATCCTACTTAACAAAACATACAGGGGGTGGCGTACACCTCTTACCTAGTGTGTCTAACATCGAGTTACCTACTGTACGTTTGGGGCTATGGAAGTCGCGCGACATCTTCCCAGTCCCACTTCCTCTGGTATAACACAATGAACAAAAAAGGAACAAAAGCTCCTTAGACAGAGAGGAAATGCAATAAATTAATTAGTATACAATCGGAGTAATGTGGCAACAGCAAACAAAAATCTAAGCGAAAGGGTCTCCCCTTTGTTGACTTAGCATACACCCTGCATAACGCTGCAACAACAGACAAAGCGGAAGGGTTTTTTCTGTCACTTCTTTCCCCGGCGCTTTTATATCCGCCGGCTGAAGTTCATTGCCAGCAGATAGGTCACGCCGAAGGAGGATTGACGTCTCCCCGAGCCAATCAGTGATCCCGGAAGTGTCTAAGAGTACGAGATGAGAGAGAGAGAGAAAAACTCCAGCACACCCCTCCCCCCCCCCAACAGTTTTAGGGACGTAACATGAACACATAGATGTTAAACTCTGCAGGTGTTTTAAATTTATCCAAATGATTAACCCCTTCTGCACCAGGGTCTGTCTTATGGCTGACCCTGTGGTGTTGACCCCAAACTCCAAAAGTTGGGATATACAGTATGAAGAAAGATTTTTGGAATGTATGAAATACATTTTTTGAGACGCAGCTAGAAGCGATACCACATCAGTATAACCACGTCAATGTTAAAGTATTCATGAACATATATTATACCAAATAGGCTTAGAGCAGATTGTCCTCAGAGCAACAAGCTTCAACAGGATTGTTTCTATATACACATGAAAGTGTTCCTCAAATTCTCTCCTTTTCTTAAAACCTTTAAAGCACACAACATACAAAAAAACTGGTGGACTAAGTCAATGGGCAAAACATTTAAACAGGGTTTTCATTCAGTAATAAAGAAATAAGAAATACATGAAGTCTGGGTTAATGTTGGCTGACAATGTGGCCAGTCCCCACCCCAGGAAATGACATCATTACTTTATAAAGAAAAATTCAAGTTGTATAATAGCATTAATGCAAAAACAGCTGCAATAAACAGTGCTACAACTAAATCAACATGTTTATAGCCATATCTGCTGTTCTCATCTCTTTGGCCACAGGTAAGTATCACAGTAGAGCAATAAAAATGAAAAGAATTTAAATATAACAACAATTTTTGCTGTTTTACAGATTAATGTGTGTGTGTTTTTTTTTTAAACAGAAGCTGTTCTGGGAGTGACACTGGTGCAAAAAGATCTCTTCTGGACAAAAGGTGAAGGCAAAACTGTGTATATCAGCTGCAAAGTGAAGGAATTAAGCAGGGACTATGTCCACTGGTACCAAAAGAAAGAAGGTGAAGCTCTCACAAGGATCCTGTACGTCAAAAGAGGAAGCTCAGCGGTTCAGGATCCTAACCATCCTGAAGCAAATGACTTCAATGTGAGGATTCAGTCAGATAATTATGATCTGAAGATAGAAAGCCTGAAGAAAAGTCACTCAGCAGTGTATTACTGTGCCAGCTGGGACTACAGTGGTGATGCACAGTGAATAAATTAATTACAGTGTAAACAAAAAACCTGATGATACACGACCACAACAGAAGCAGTGTCTGTAGAGTAGCAAAGTTACACACACACACACACACACACACACACACACACACACACACACACACACACACACACACACACACACACACACACACACACACAAATAATTATGAGGAGTTTTATTTATTTATTGTTTATTTATTTATTTTTAAAATTGTGAGTGTCTGTTATCCATTACAAATGCAGTGAACCGTTTCTTAACCCGTTACATAGGCAACTTACAGAATGCTGTGAATAGTAACACTTTACAGCAATAGATGTCCGATCTGTATGTGCAGGTTTTGATCCAAGCAGAAGCCACACATGAATAATCATGCACTAATACCTGAATTAATACTCACTTAAATATGAAGTAATGACGACTTAAGGGATATACCAATCGCCAACTAAGACAGGAGTCACAAGCACCTTAAATCCATTAGATTACATGTTTGTTAGTTAATGTATTAATTAACACACAGGGCAAACCAAATCAAACATGCTCTATATGATAGAATATTATAATAACATATTAGATTATGCAAATGTGAACACAAACATCACATAAATATAAATACCAATAAATTAACCTTAACCCATTTTGTGTCATTCTCTATCTGTTTTACTTTAACTGAGATTGTAGTGCTAGTAAGTGCTCCTGATGGTTAGAACCCAGGGAACTGCTCCTTTATCCAGTGTGTGAACAATTTGATATTATATTTAATTCATTTCATTTTAGATTAATTAATACTCTTCTCTTATTGTAAAATACAACCATCATACAATTTGTGTAGATGCTCTGCAAAAATAGTGGCACATGCGTTGATGAGCTTATCACTCAAAAATACACCACAACGTTTTTTTCCCTTTAATAAAATGAGAGGTGAACTAACTGACGCATCAAACTGTGATCTGCACAGATGTGTTTAACTCTTTAATGCTGAGACACTTTCTGGAAACTTTGGCCCTCTTCCCTATCTTATGTGCCCTTGCTTTCTGAAACAGAAATATTTAAATTATATTATATTATAAATAATATTTAAATGTGAAATAAAATCTATCAGAATATTCTCAACTTAGCTAAATTCTTTATAAAATGTATTAGAGCCACAAAAACAGTCATTTTTTTCTACCATGATGGCTTTAAAATGTGGTTATGATTTTTACCCCACTGTTTACCTCCTGCTGATTTTCTGCAATTAGCGCAGTTCCTGACTGCAATTCTATATGTACACCTCCCTACTCTGACATCTTTTTTAGGCTAAATGCTAGTGGTGGCAGGGAAGTGGTGCTGTTGACCAGAACTCGAGCAGCTCAGTCCCACCCCAGGAAATGACATCATTACTTTATAAATGAGATTCATGTTCTAAACTTGTATTCCTGCAGAAACAGGCACAATAAAGGCTGCTGAACTGAGAGCAAACTTTTATATATTTCATGACAAAAATGTTTACTATTATATACATTTATGCGGTTCTCTTGTCTTTAGTCACAGGTATCAAATAACAGAAATAAAAAATATAAAAAGGAAATAAAAAATAAAATAAAATAAAGTAAAATAAAATAGCAGAACTCCTGTTTTACAGACAAGTGTTTTTGTTTTGTTTTTCTACAGAAGATGTTCTGGGAGTGACACTGGAGCAAAAAGATCACTTGAAGACAAAAGGTGTGACCAAAACTGTGTATATCAGCTGCAGAGTGACCGGATTAAACACTGACTATGTCCACTGGTACCAAAAGAAAGACGGTGAAGCTCTCACAAGGATCCTATACGTCAAAAGAGGAAGCTCAGCGGTTAAGGATCCTAACCATCCTGAAGCAAAGGACTTCGATGTGAGGATACAGTCTGATAATTATGAGCTGAAGATAGAAATCCTGAAGAAAAGTCACTCAGCAGTGTATTACTGTGCCAGCTGGGAGAGCGGTGCACAGTGAATAAATTAATTACAGTGTAAACAAAAAACCTGATGATACACAACCACAACAGAAAAAGTTTGTGTGGAGTAGTAAAGTTTGTTAAGCTGACTCTTACATTAGATGTTAACCAGCTAGGCAAAAACAAACCTTTACCATTTCAATAATATCAGAAAACCAAAGCATTTTTGGTCTTTTATTTCTATTTGTTACATAATTTACAGTTTCTATTTTATTATGTCTAGACGCCCATGTGATGGTCTGATACATAAACATTTTAAACGACCTCTTCTCCTGCTTGTCATCACCACCTCCTGCAAACTCCTGGTAATCCAACAACAATCAATTAATTCATGGACACATGCAGTATGTGACAATTAATAGCTGCAATTTTGCTTTGTTGCACTTCCTTGCATTATGCAATGACCTGAAACACTCAGCTAAACAATTGTGATAAGTGATGCACAAATGGTTATGAGGCAGAGATAAATTCCAACTCCAACATCTACTTACATGCCAACAGTGTCCAGTAACTATACTTACTGACTAACTAACACCACTTCAGCTCTTTTTATCTTCTAGAGCATGTTTACTACCAGAATTTTCCAAATATGCCAAAGACCACAAAGTTGGCTGTGAAGTGACCGGATTTATCCAAAAGTATTTATGTCCACTTGTACCAAAAGAAAGAAGGATCCTTTGCTTCAGGGTGATAACCAACCTGAAGAAAACGGCTTCAGTGTGAGGACATGGACTAATAAACATGACCTAAAGATAGCAAGCGGTAGTAGTGCAGGACAAGTTTAACACTATGGCCAGGATTTGTTAAAACACAACTGAAAAATAAATGCAGTCCCTGCTTCTGTTTACCATTCATTCACTAATGATGGATCAGTTCCCTAAAAATGTATTTGCTAATAATAAAGAGCTGCTGATCAGTGGTGTAGTTCGGTCTTCTCCAAAATTCACTTGTTCTATCGGTGCCAAATAATTACAACATACATAAGCACAAGATGCTAGAAATTTAAAGTCATAGATGAAAGATGGAAGCCTGAGAGTCAGGGTGCAGCAAATTAATATATAATGTGAATGTAATGAATATTCATGATATAATGTGATTTATTCATACATTCATAATCATAAACTCATAGTATTAAAGCTGAAAGTCTATGTTTGAGGTTCTGTTCATTATTACAATTCATATGTTGTTAAGAAAACATTTAAAGTTGTAAACAGCGTTTTCATTCAGTAATAAAGAAATAAGAAATACATGAAGTCTGGGTTAATGTTGGCTGACAATGTGGCCAGTCCCCACCCCAGGAAATGACATCATTACTTTATAAAGAAAAATTCATGTTGTATAATAGCATTAATGCAAAAACAGCTGCAATAAACTGTGCGACAACTAAATCAACAAGCAATATCTGCTTTTCTCATCTCTATTATCATTTATAGCCATATCTGCATATCATTTATAGCCATATCTGCTGTTCTCATCTCTTTGACAACAGGTAAGTATCACAGTAGAGCAATAAAAATGAAAAGAATTTAAATTTAACAACAATTTTTGCTGTTTTACAGATTAATGTGTTTTTTTTTTTAAACAGAAGCTGTTCTGGGAGTGACACTGGTGCAAAAAGATCTCTTCTGGACAAAAGGTGAAGGCAAAACTGTGTATATCAGCTGCAAAGTGACTGGATTAATACATACATACAAACATACATACATACATACATACAGTGGTGAGAACAAGTATTTGATACACTGCCGATTTTGCAGGTTTGCCCACTTACAAAGCATGGAGAAGTCTGTAAATTATATAATAGGTACTCTTCAACTGTGAGTGATGAAATCTAAAACCATAATCCAGAAAATCACATTGTATGACTTTTAAATAATTCATTTGTATTTTATTGCATGACAAGTATTTGATCACCTACCATCCAGTAAGAATTCCGGCTCTTACAGACCTGTTTTTTTTAACAATCTTTCCTGTTCTCCACTCATTACCTGTATTAATTGCATCTGTTTGAACTCGTGACCTGTATAAATAACACCTGTCCACACACTCAATCAAACAGCCTCCAACCTCTCCACAATGGCCAAGACCAGAGAGCTGTGTAAGGACATCAGGGATAAAATTGTAGACCTGCACAAGGCTGGGATGGCCTACAGGACAATAGGTATGCAGCTTAATGAGAAGGCAACCACTGTTGACACAATTATTAGAAAATGGAAGAAGTTCAAGATGACGGTCAATCTCCCTATTGCCCATAATAATCAATAACAGTCAATAATCCGTATTGCCCAGCGAAAGCCCACAAACCTGAAGGAGCTGGAGAAGGTCTGTATGGAGGAGTGGGCCAAAATCCCTGCTGCAGTGTGTGTAAACTTTGTCAAGAACTACAGGAAACGTATGATGTCTGTAATTGCAAACAAAGGTTTCTGTACCAAATATTAAGTTCTGCTTTCCGGATGTATAAAATACTTATGTCATGCAGTAAAATGCAAATTAATTACTTAAAAATCATAGAATGTGATTTTCTGGATTTTTGTTTTAGATTAAATCACTCACAGTTGAAGAGTACCTATGATAAAAATTACAGACTTCTACATGCTTTGTAAGTGGGAAAACCTGAAAAAATTGGCAGTGTATCAAATACTTCTTCTCCCCACTGTACATGCATACATACATACATACATACATACATAGGCATGTAAATAGCTCTAATGTGGAATTTTATTTATTATTTATTTATTTTTAAATTTGTGAGTGTCTGTTTTCCATTACAAAAGCAGTAAACCATTTCTTAACCTATTTCTTAAGTTACATGGGCAACTTACAGAATGCTGTGAATAGTAACACAGCAATAGATGTCCGATCTGCATGTGCAGGTTTTGATCTAAGCAGAAGCCACACATGAATAATCATGCACTAATACCTGAATTAATAGTCACTTAAATATGAAGAAACGACGACTTAAGAGATATACCAATCACCAACTAAGACAGGAGTCACAAGCACCTTAAATACATTAGATTACATGTTTGTTAGTTAATGTATTAATTAACACACAGGGCAAACCGAATCAAACATGCACTATAGGATAGAATATCATAATACAATAGAATATTGAATTATGCAAACGTGAACACTGTCATGACTCTGCCCGGACTTTGGCCACGTGCACTTGTTTGTTTATGTTCCTCATCACATGTCTGCCCTGCCCTCGTCTGTTCCTCCCTGTTTCCACACCCATTCCTAATTGTATCTGATTGTCTTTTGTATTTAAGTGTGATGCGTTGCCAATGGCAGCGCGGAATCGACTGTTGTCCTGTCCTGTTTAGTGTTTGTTTTTAAACCCTGTTTTGTTTTGCTATCCTCGCAAGATGGCTGCCATGCCTTTTCTCTGAGTTCTTGGCTGCTTACAATCTATTAAAAATCTACTTAATCGCATTAAGGACTATTAAATAAAGTTTGAGATTTGCTTAATATATGTACTTTGATCACATACAGTGGATTTTGAGAACATCGAATTGTATAGAACTTTGTAATTTGCAACAGTTTTTACCACGCTTTGGAGGCTTCTGGCCTTGTTAGGCCTGAAGAGTTTCCTCACATTAACATCTAACTTGGTACATCGTGGTAAGAGTGAGTAATCATGCCTCCTAAACCTAAAGCAATGTCTGATGATGATGCTGTTGTGACCATGAGTACACTGACCCAGTTACTGGATCAGCAGAAAGAAATCTACAAGGACATGCTACAACAGCAACAAGAAAACTTTAAGAGTTTCATTCAAATAATCATGGATGGAAACACAAAAAAGTTGGATGGTGTTATCGGAGATGTCCAGGAGTTGAAAACAAGTCTACAATTCACTCAAGGCCTCATGGAAGATATGAAAAAAGGATATATAGACATTGATGTAAAAATCAAATAATTTGAAAGCAGTATTGCAAAGTCAAGGCAGGAAATGGATGAGTTATTTAATAAGTTGGACTACATTGATAATCAGTCCAGGAGATCCAATCTTCTAATTGATGGGATTGCAGAAGAAAAAGGAGAAACTGCAAGTGGTCTAGAAATCAAGATTCAACAAGTGCTATCTGAGAATTTGGGTCTCGATGGTACAAAAATTGAGATTGAGCGAGCACATCGGATGGGTCAGTTCCAGGAAGGAAGAAAGCAGAGGAAAATTATTGTTAAGTTTCTGAGATTTAAAGATCGCCAGCGCATCCTTTTTTCTGCCGAAGAAATTAAAAGGCACAAATATTTACATCAATGAAGACTTTTCAGATGTGGTGCAGCAAAGGAGAAGGGAATTGCTGCCTAAACTGAAAGCAGCCAGAGAAAAAGGTGAAATAGCCAGTCTAAGGTATGACAAACTTATTATTTTCCTGCCATTGGACAAAGAGAATAACTGACTTTGTTTACTATCCAACTCAAAGTGTGTTTCATTGATGTTTTCAATCTTTTGTAAACATGTCAAAGAAAGGATTACTTTTAGCTCATTTAAACATATGCAGTCTTAGAAACAAGATTCATGAAATCGCAAGAATCTGTTCAACAGAAAATATTCATGTTTTAGCTTGATCTGAAACACATCTAGACGACAGTTTTGAGAACTCACAGCTTACTGTTGATAAGTACAAATTATATAGAAGAGATAGATATCAAAATGGTGGGGGGGGGTTGCGTTTTATATAAAGGAGAATATTGTTGCTACAATTAAATCAGATTTGATGTGCAAAGATATTGAAATAATATGGTTACAGATTAATCTTCCATTCAATAAGCCGTTGGTTGCTGTTATAGACCTCCAAACTCAAATGTAGAGTATGTACAAAAAATATGTGAAAATATGGACATGGTTTCAGTTTCATTCAGATCAAAATAAGGATATCTTTCTGCTTGGGGATTTTAATATTGATTGGTTTTCAAAAAAGTGCTCATTGCACAAAAAGTTGTTTACAATGGCTACTGTATGTAATCTCAAACAAGTGGTGACACAACCCACAAGAATTGCTATGGATAATACATCTAAATCAACATGCAAAGATCATATTTTTACTAATGTTCCTGATTTATGTTCACAAGCTGTTTCTGTGGGGGTAAGATGCAGTGATCATAACCTGATAGTAATTTCAATAATGATGAAAATTCCTAAATCTGGTGGAAGGATCATGTATCGTAGATCATATAAAAACTTTAATCCTAGATTGTTTGTTGATGAGGTCAATAACTCAAATTGGTCTGCAGTTCTTCAGGAGGGGGATGTAAATACTTCTCTTAACATTTTTATGGACACTTTTAGTAAAATAGTTGATAAATATGCACCTCTTCGGAAAAGATCTATAAAAATCAACAGTGCTCCATGGTTAGATGAAGAGCTAATGTCCCTTATGAAGCAAAGGGACAATGCCAAAGATATGGCCTTCAAATCAAAATGTGATGTAGACAGAGTACATTATCGCAAGTTGAGAAACAAAGCTACAAAATTAAATAACATAAAAAAAGAGAGCATATTATGGACAAAAAATCTCCAATTCTAGGAATGATAGCAAACAATTGTGGAAAGTATTAAAGGAATTGATGTGTAAAAAGTCAAATAATTTGAATATGTACATGGAGACCAACGATGGTGACATTATTGGTAAACCTTGTGATATTGCCAATCATTTGAATGATTTTTTTTTATACGCAAAGTAGAACAATTAAGATCATGTATGACAATGCAAGATATTGAATCTCCTTGTGACAATGTTAGATTTATTATGAGAGGGAAAACTTGCTCCCTGTCATTTAATACTTGTAGTGAGGACAACGTTAAGAAGTTGCTTCTCTCCTTATCTGATGAGAAAACACCTGGTAATGATCATCTTGATGGCAAAAATTTTTTAAATTGTTGCAAATATTTTGTGCAAACCAATATGTCACATTTTTAATAGTTCATTTCTCAGCAGAGTGTTTCCTAAGCTATGGAAACAGTCTAAAATTGTACCTTTACTTAAAGATGAAAAGGCAGGGTTTACTCCTTCTAATTGCAGACCAATTCATATTCTTCCTGTATTAAGCAACATATTTGAAAGGTTACTTTTTAATCAAATGCTAGAGTACTTTACATTAAATGAATTGCTAACGAGTTCACAGCATGCCTATAGACCAGGCCATTCAACTAACACTGCATTAGTGCATATGGTTGATCAGTGGCTTACATATATGGAGAAAAAAAAACTTGCTGGTGCAGTACTTTTAGATTTGCAGCTGCATTTGATGTAATTGAAAATGATATTCTGTTGTCAAAGCTCAAGTATTATGGATTCTCACAATTGTCTGCTTCACTGATAAGGAGTTATCTCTAATGCAGAACTCAGCAAGTATTTTTTAATGGCAGTTTGTCTAATAGTAAATGTATATCATGCGGTATTCCACAGGGAAGCTGTCTGGGTCCACTCTTATTTTCAATTTTTGTGAATGGTTTGACCCATGTTGTTAGAAATGCAGAAGTTGTACTGTATGCAGATGATGCAAGTTTATTTTGTGCATCTCCTTCAATAACCGATCTAAGTATGAACCTTCAAAACCAATTAAATTTGATTATCAAATGGGTTACTTTGAACAAATTAGCACTAAATATTTCCAAAACCAAATGTATTGTTTTTGGTACTAAACATTTGTTAAATAAACCTTAACCTAAATTTGACTATTGATACAACTTTGGTTGAGCAGGTTACTACAACTAAACTATTGGGTGTCAAGCTGGATAATCAGCTCTCATGGACTGATCAGATAAATCATATTGTGTCTAGGATGGGCAGAGGCATTGCTTTAGCTAGGAAGTGTGTGCCGTTTTGTCCACCCTCAGTCATGAGAACAGTAGTCCAGTCTTTGGTCTTGTCACACCTGGAGTACTGCTCAGTTATTTGGTCCAGTGCTACACAGGAGCACTTAAAAAAACTTCAACTTGCTCAGAATAGAGCTGCCAGAGTTGCTCTTGGCTGTTTGTACAGGACCGGTGTGAATGAGATGCACACTATATTAGTATGGTTGAAGGTACAGGATAAATTAAAGATAAGTCTTCTGTGCTACATGCATAATGCCATCTATAAAAACAACCCCAGATTTTTTGTGGATAAGTTGGTTTACAGTGGGTATTGCCACCTACATATTACTCGGCAGGTCAGCTCTGGTGATCTAGTTGTTCCTTTTGCGCAGTCAAATTGTATGAGGAGAACTGTACTATTTAGATCCTCAGTAGCTTGGAATCAATAGCTTGTCAATGTGTATAAGACAAATAAGCAATATATCTTATTTTAAAAAGATGGTAAAAAAATGTATGATCTGTAATGAAAACTAAGTGTAATGACTCAAATTGAAGTGTATTTATTCTTTTGATAACATATTGTAAAAAGTGTAATCTGATTGTGTATAATATGTTTTGATATTGTAAAATGGACCCCAGGAAGATTAGCGACCACTCGTGGAAGCTAATGGGGTTCCAAATAAATAAATAAACAAACAAACAAATAAATAAATAAATAAAGTTGCCCAGTTACATGGGCAACTTGCAGAATGCTGTGAATAGTAACACTTTACAGCAATAGATGTCCGATCTGCATGTGCAGGTTTTGATCCAAGCAGAAGCCACACATGAATAATCATGCACTAATACCTTAATTAATACTCACTTAAATATGAAGTAATGATGACTTAAGGGATATACCAATCGCCAACTAAGACACGAGTCACAAGCACCTTAAATCCATTAGATTACATGTTTGTTAGTTAATGTATTAATTAACACACAGGGCAAACCGAATCAAACATGCTCTGTAGGATACAATATTATAATAACATATTAGATTATGCAAACGTGAACACAAACATCACATAAATATAAATACTAATAATTTCCCCTTAACCAATTTTGTGTCATTCTCTATCTGTTTCTCTTTAACTGAGATTGTAGTGCTAGTAAGTGCTCCTGATGGTTAGAACCAAGGGAATTGCTCCTTTATCCAGTGTGTGAACAATCTGTAATGATATTTAATTTTACATTTAATTTTAGATTCATTAATGCTCTTATGGTAAAATACAACCATCATACAATTTGTGTAGATGCTCTGCAAAAATAGTGGCACATGCGTTGATGAGCTTATCACTCAAAATACACCACAACGTTTTTTTCCCTTTAATAAAATGAGAGGTGAATTAACTGACACATCAAACTGTGATCTGCACAGATGTGTTTAACTCTTTAATGCTGAGACACTTTCTGGAAACTTTGGCCCTCTTCCCTATCTTATGTGCCCTTGCTTTCTGTAAACAGAAAATATTTAAATTATATTATAAACAATATTTAAATGTGAAATAAAATCTATCAGAATATTCTCAACTTAGCTAAATTAGAAAATGTATTAGAGTTACCAAAACAGTAATTTTTTTTCTACCATGATGGCTTTAAAATGTGGTTATGATTTTTACCCCACTGTTTACCTCCTGCTGATTTTCTGCAATTAGCGCAGTTCCTGACTACAATTATATATGTACACCTCCCTACTCGGACATCTTTTTTAGGCTAAATGCTGGTGGTGGCAGCGAAGTGGTGCTGTTGACCAGAACTGAAAAAAGAACCTGGACTTTTTTTGGCCAATACAGTCTGCAGACAATCAATTAGTCTTCACAGGGTCTACAACCTCTATGAAAACAGTGGTCCATGTGTGAAATAACCGAAACACTATTCATTTTCATAATAGTATGAGTTAATATATGTTCCCCCTCGAGCAGCTCAGTCACCACCCCAGGAAATGACATCATTACTTTATAAATGAGATTCATGTTCTAAACTTGTATTCCTGCAGAAACAGGCACAATAAAGGCTGCTGAACTGAGAGCAAATTTTTATATATTTCATGACAAATATGTTTATTATTATATACATTTATGCAGTTCTCTTGTCTTTAGTCACAGGTATCAAATAACAGAAATAAAAATATAAAACGAAAGTAAAAAAATTTAATTAAATTAAATTATATCTCAGAACTGTTTTACAGACAGGTGTTTTTTTGTGTTGTTTTTCTACAGAAGCTGTTCTGGGAGTGACACTGGTGCAAAAAGATCTCTTCTGGACAAAAGGTGAAGGCAAAACTGTGTATATCAGCTGCAAAGTGACCGAATTAAGCAGGGACTATGTCCACTGGTACCAAAAGAAAGAAGGTGAAGCTCTCACAAGGATCCTGTACGTCAAAAGAGGAAGCTCACCGGTTCATGATCCTAACCATCCTGAAGCAAAAGACTTCAGTGTGAGGATTCAGTCAGATAATTACGATCTGAAGATAGAAAGCCTGAAGAAAAGTCACTCAGCAGTGTATTACTGTGCCAGCTGGGAGAGCAGTGCACAGTGAATGAATTAATTACAGTGTAAACAAAAAACCTGATTATACACAACCACAACAGTAAAAGTGTGTGTGGAGTAGTAAAGTTTGTTAAGCTGACTCTTACATTAGATGTTAACCAGCTAGGCAAAAACAAACCTTTACCATTTCAATAATATCAGCAAACCATTTTTGGTCTTTATTTCTATTTGTTACATAAATAGCAGTTTCTATTTTATTTTGTCTAGACGCCCATGTGATGGTCTGATACATAAACATTTTAAACGACCTCTTCTCCTGCTTGTCATCACCTCCTCCTGCAAACTCCTGATAATCCAACAACAATCAATTAATTCATGGACACATGCAGTATGTGACAATTAATAGCTGCAATTTTGCTTTGTTGCACTTCCTTGCATTATGCAATGACCTGAAACAGCTAAACAATTGTGATAAGTGATGCACAAATGGCAATGAGGCAGAGATAAATTCCAACTCCAACATCTACTTACATGCCAACAGTGTCCAGTAACTATACTTACTGACTACATACTTTATACTATTATAATTACAGGCACGTAAATAATTCTAATGAGGAATTTTATTTATTTATTGTTAATTTATTTATTTTAAAAATTGTGAGTGTCTGTTATCCATTACAAATGCTATGAACCCTTTCTTAACCCGTTACATAGGCAACTTGCAGAATGCTGTGAATAGTAACACTTAACAGCAATAAATGTCCGATCTGCATGTGCAGGTTTTGATCCAAGCAGAAGCCACACATGAATAATCATGCACTAATACCTGAATTAATACTCACTTAAATATGTATACTGTAAAGAAGACCTGAGGGATATACGAATCGCCAAATAAGACACGTGTCACAAGCACCTTAAATCCATTAGATTACATGTTCGTTAGTTAATGTATTAATTAACACACAGGGCAAACCGAATCAAACATGCTCTATATGATAGAATATTATAATAACATATTAGATCATGCAAATGTGAACACAAACATCACATAAATATAAATACCAATAAATTAACCTTAACCCATTTTGTGTCATTCTCTATCTGTTTCTCTTTAACTGAGATTGTAGTGCTAGTAAGTGCTCCTGATGGTTAGAACCCAGGGAACTGCTCCTTTATCCAGTGTGTGAACAATTTGATATTATATTTAATCCATTTCATTTTAGATTAATTAATACTCTTCTCTTATTATAAAATACAATCATCATACAATTTGTGTAGATGCTCTGCAAAAATAGTGGCACATGCGTTGATGAGCTTATCACTCAAAAATACACCACAACGTTTTTTTTCTCTTTAATAAAATGAGAGGTGAACTAACTGACGCATCAAACTGTGATCTGCACAGATGTGTTTAACTCTTTAATGCTGAGACACTTTCTGGAAACTTTGGCCCTCTTCCCTATCTTATGTGCCCTTGCTTTCTGTAAACAGAAAATATTTAAATTATATTATATTATAAATAATATTTAAATGTGAAATAAAATCTATCAGAATATTCTCAACTTAGCTAAATTCTTTATAAAATGTATTAGAGCATCACTATAAAAGTAATTTTTTCTACCATGATGGCTTTAAAATGTGGTTATGATTTTTACCCCACTGTTTACCTCCTGCTGATTTTCTGCAATTAGCGCAGTTCCTGACTGCAATTATATATGTACACCTCCCTACTCTGACATCTTTTTTAGGCTAAATGCTGGTGGTGACAGCGAAGTGGTGCTGTTGACCAGAACTCGAGCAGCTCAGTCCCACCCCAGGAAATGACATCATTACTTTATAAATGAGATTCATGTTCTAAACTTGTATTCCTGCAGAAACAGGCACAATAAAGGCTGCTGAACTGAGAGCAAACTTTTATATATTTCAGGACAAAAATGTTTATTATTATATACATTTATGCGGTTCTCTTGTCTTTAGTCACAGGTATCAAATAACAGAAATAAAAAATATAAAAAGGAAGTAAAAAAATAAAATAAAGTAAAATAAAATAGCAGAACTTCTGTTTTACAGACAAGTGTTTTTTTGTTTTGTTTTTCTACAGAAGCTGTTCTGGGAGTGACACTGGAGCAAAAAGATCTCTTGATGACAAAAGGTGAGGACAAAACTGTGTATATCAGCTGCAAAGTGACTGGATTATCCAGCAGCAATTATGTCCACTGGTACCAAGAGAAAGACGGTGAAGCTCTCACAAGGATCCTATACGTCAAAAGTGGAAGCTCAGTGGTTAAGGATCCTAACCATCCTGAAGCAAATGACTTCGATGTGAGGATACAGTCTGATAATTATGACTTGAAGATAGCAGCCCTGAAGAAAAGTCACTCAGCAGTGTATTACTGTGCCAGCTGGGACGGCAGTGCACAGTGAATGAATTAATTACAGTGTAAACAAAAAACCTGACGATACACAACCACAACAGAAAAAGTGTGTGTGGAGTAGCAAAGTTTGTTAAGCTGACTCTTACATTAGATGTTAACCAGCTAGGCAAAAACAAACCTTTACCATTTCAATAATATCAGCAAACCAAAGCATTTTTGGTCTTTTATTTCTATTTGTTACATAAACTACAGTTTCTATTTTATTTTGTCTAGACGCCCATGTGATGGTCTGATACATAAACATTTTAAACGACCTCTTCTCCTGCTTGTCATCACCACCTCCTGCAAACTCCTGGTAATCCAACAACAATCTATTAATTCATGGACACATGCAGTATGTAACAATTAATAGCTGCAAATGTGATTTGTGGCACCTTCAATTCAATTCAATTCAAGTTTATTTGTATAGCGCTTTTTACAATAGACATTGTCTCAAAGCAGCTTTACAGAACATAAACATAGAGCAGAAGGTAAACATAAGGAATGATAAAAGAAATAAGGAATAATAAAAGAAAAAGAATTAACAGAATAAAAAATTCAAGATTATTATTTCATATATAGTTCACAATCTGTATGTATTTATCCCCCTATGACCAAGTCTGAGGTGACTCAAGCAGCAGTGGCAAGGAAAAACTCCCTTAAATTGGTAAAGGAAGAAACCTTGAGAGGAACCGGACTCAAGGGGGACCCATCCTCATATGGGTGACACTGGGGGTGTGATTGTAATATACAGTCAGATAAATGTTGTATTGGTTAAGGATCACGGACTTCACATCTCCTTAGTATCACAGAGTCTAACTGGAGATGTCTCAGGATTCTTAGAGTCGGCCTCGGCTCAGTGGACGTCCAAAGGCTACGTCCCACAGAGGACGTTGGGAGCTGGTACAATGTCTGGATGCCTCGGGATGGGTACAAAGAGAGAAGCAGTGGAGAGGGATTAACAGATCTGCTGTTCATAAAAATGTGCAGGTCTGAATTACTGGTACATGATATTATAGGATGTATTATTTGTATGCCTGACTAAAGAGATGGGTTTTTAATCTACATTTAAACTGGGAAAGTGTGTCTGAGCCCCGAACACTTGTGACAGTCGTCAGTATGCTTTACTTATTCCGTACTGTGGTGGCGCTTTTGAACGTATATCCGGGAAACCAGGTAGGAAGTATTAAAGGAAGTGTGATTGCATCCTTTCACGCTCTCTCTCTTGAGCGCTCTCGCCGTTGTTGTCAGGTGCAGGTTATTTCGGGTCATGCCGCTAGCGGAGGGCTTGTGAGTATTGGCCGTTGTTGCCGCATTGCATTAATGGGGTAATGCTACGTTTTATGCGGCGGTCTTTTTTGCTTTTTAATGCTTACGATCCTTATTTTGAGGAATGTGGTTACCTCATTGAGTCCGTCAAGTATCGGAACTTGTGATAAGAGCGATTGGCCGTGTTGCGTGTGAGAGAGAGCAAGCAATTGATTCACTTAAAAGTGTATTTAGGATACTGTACCTTGGCAGAAAAAATGGTTTGAGGAAAATGCTAAGCTTCCTAAAGAGACATTAACTCTAGTTGATAAGGCTCAAACTGATTTTTTGGAGGTCCTTAATGATCGTATGCAAAATTTTACCAAGGAAACAATTGATGTCATTAAGTGGAATGCAAAACAGTCATGTACCGAGTTTAAGGAATTGTTTGATGAAGCTAACTGCTCATTATTTTCTTCTTTTAAAACAGCTATCAAAGAACATAGTGTAAGTGGAAAGGAGTTGCAAGAAGAAATACGTAGTTTGAAGCGGCAATTGTTTACTATGCAGACTTCCCTTGATGCGCTTGTGCAGAAAGGCCCTCAACTTGACAATAAGTTAGTTGAACAGGAGGGTGTGGCTCCTGCTCCTTCTCGGGTATGTTTAGGTTCAACTGCACCGTGTAATACTGGTGACTTAGTCAGTCAGGTTACTGTTCCATCTAATTTAACCTGTGGCCGTGGGCTGCCTATTAGGATGATATTTCCATCGTTTGGGGGGTGTGCATGATGAGACCGATCCATTAGTTTACTTGGAAATATGTAAAGACTTCTTGGCTCTCCGACCAATGTCAAATAGTGAAATTCTTGCAACGATGCGTAGTGTTTTACATGCTTCTGCTCGTGACTGGTGGGAGACGGTGAGATTTAAAATTGACACATGGGAAAGTTTTCAGCAAGCTTTTTTACCAGAAGATTATCAAGATGTGTTGGAGGATCAAGTACGAAATCGAGTACAAGGGGCAAATGAAAGTGTTCGTGACTTTACTTTCTCATTTCAAGCTTTGTTTAAGCGTTGGAAACAGGAAGCTACTGAGGATGAAGTTTTAAAAGCCCTTTTAAAAGCTATGAACCCGTGTTTTGCTAGTCAGCTTCGAGGCCGTGCACAGACAGTTGAGGAACTAGTGAGGCTGGGAACTCAAATAGAAAGAGATTATGATCATCATAATCTGAAAGTATAATCAGCTTCAGTTGTCCAAGAGCACTACATTTGGCCAGAATTCACAGGCTAGAAAAATAAGAGGTAGAAACAAAAGCTATCTTGCCTGTAGAGCAACGAAACCCAAGTTTGTTGTGTTGGAGGTGTCATGAAAATCATTCTCCAGGTTCTTAGTTCTCAATTTTAAGGCTTCTTTAAGTGGAAAACCCTCCGGAGGGCATTCACAGGGTTTTAAAGAACCCCAGAGTCGTAGTTATCAACGAGGTGTAGTATCTGCATATGATACTCAACGACTTGTAAAGAAAGATCCAACTAGTAGCAGACAGGACAAAAGAGTTGGCCCTGTAGTTCTTAAACAGTTGGTAGTTCCCTTAACTGAGAATTGTATGCAGGAAAAAAACTGGTGCTGAACTTGGTGAGCTAGTGTAAAGCAAGGTCAATGAGGGTAATTTACCAGACAAAGAGTCTCATGTTCTTTTTTCTCTTTTGTATGATCATCCTGAAGTATGTACTCCCACTCTTGGTAGAACGTATGGTTCAGCATAAGATTGCTGTCCGTACAGACGTAGTTGTTGCTCAAAAGCCCTATAGGTTACCAGTACATAAAAAGGAAGTAGTTAAGGATCAAATTGATGATATGCTTTCACGAAACATTATTCAGCCATCTCATTCTCCTTGGGGATCTCCTATTGTACTTGTCCCAAAAAAAGATGGAGGTCAGCGGTTTTGCGTTGATTATCGGAGATTAAATGCTGTGAGTGAAAGTGATGCATTCTGAATCCCTACTGTGGGGGAAATTCTGGAGTCTCTTGCTGGAGCCAGTGTGTTTAGTACCCTGGATCTTAACAGTGGGTACTGGCAAGTGGCAATGGACCCAGACAGTATGGCTAAGACTGCCTTTGTGTCCCCTTTTTGGGTTGTATGAATTTAAAGGTTTACCATTTGGTTTAAAGTATGCCCCAGCCACATTTCAAAGGCTCATGAATAGGGTGTTGGCTGAATGTTTAGGACAGTGTTGTTTTTTTTTTATCTAGATGACATAGTCGTTTATTCATCAAATTTCAGTCAGCATATACAAGATCTCCAAAGGGTTTTGAAGTGTTTGCAAAAGGCAGGATTAACCATTAAACTTCAGAAATGTCACTTCTGTTTAACAGAAATTAAGTTTCTGGGACATGTGGTGACCACTGAAGGTGTGAAGCAGATCCTGCTAAGACAGAAGCAATCCAGAACTTACCTGTTCCAAAAAATCTAAAAGAACTTCAGCGGTTCTTGGGGATGAGTGGATGGTATCATAGGTATGTTCCTAATTTTTCAGCTATCGCCGAACCCTTAAATGCCTTGAAATGGAAAGGAGCTCATTTCCAGTGGTCAGCTGACTGTCAGGCTGCTTTTGAGAATTTGAAAATGCATCTTTCTTCTTCACCAATACTGGGACACCCTAACCATGCTTGTACATTTATAGTTTATACAGATGCTAGTTCAACCGGTTTGGGTGCTGTTCTTGGCCAACGACCATCTACATTTGGTAAATCTGAAGAAGTACTAGCATATGCAAGCCGTACACTTGCTGGGGCAGAAAGGAATTATTCCACCACAGAGAGGGAGTGTTTGGCCGTTGTTTGGGCGGTTGAAAGGTGGCGGCATTATTTGGAAGGCAAGTCTTTTATTGTTGTGACGGATCATGCGTCTCTCCTTTGGGTGTTTAACACTACTAAGGCAAACTCTCGCCTGATTCGTTGGGCTTTGAAATTGCAAGAGTTTGAATTTACTCTTGAATACCGCAAGGGAAAGCTTAACAGTGCTCCTGATGCTTTGTCCCGTGTCAGTAGCCCTTCTTCTACCCCAATAGTTGCTGCATATACCAATAAGCAAACCCAGGATAGTCTGGTCTTGCAGTTTCCTCTCTCTGATGAGGATATCTGGACAGCACAACAGCAAGATGTAGAGGTCCAAAGAGTATATCAGAGTATAATTGATAATATGCAGATCCAGATGATTCTGGTTCTAGATTTGTTATTTTAGAGGACAAGGTTTACCGGAAGGTGACTCATCCTTCCAAGGGAACCTATTTTCAAGTATATGTCCCACAGGTCCTGCGCCAGACTCTGTTGGAAGCATATCATTCTAATCCATTAAGCGGGTATTTTGGTCGTTATAAGACACAAAAAAAGTTAATGGAAGTTGCTTTTTGGCCAAATATATGGAGAGATGTTTCGTTATTTGTGAAAAACTGTCAGATGTCAACAATGTAAAACTGAGTGTCGTAAACCAGCTGGCATGTTACAGCAGACTGAAGCAAATGAACCATGGGAATTGCTCGGCGTGGATCTTATGGGACCCTTGCCTCGTAGAACGCAAGGTGACACCCAGCTTATGGTAGTAGTAGATTATTATAGCCACTGGGTGGAGTTGTTTCCGCTTCGAAAAGCTACTGCAGTGACAATCGCACAGACGCTAAGAAAGGAAATTTTGACACGGTTTGGTGTTCCAAAATTTTTGTTGTCAGATAGGGGTCCTCAATTTATCTCTGAAATTTTGCAGGAGCTGTGTAGCAGGTGGGGAGTGGTGCAAAAATTGACAACAGCATACCACCCCCAAACCAACTTCACAGAACGTGTGAATAGGACAGTTAAGGGGATGATATCATCTTACGTGTTTGGTGAGCATAATCATTGGGATCATTATTTGCCAGAGTTGAGGTATGCTGTCAATTCTGCGTTCAGGAGAGTACTGGATACTCTCCAGCAGAATTACTCTTGCAAGGAAGATTGAAAGGACCTTTTGAGCGTGTTCTAGAACCACACCAGACCAGTCTTAGGGTTCTTAAAGATTTGCAGGAGATGGTAAAAAAGAACTTGTCCCGTTGACCCGTTGTTGTCGGGTGCAGGTTATTTCGGGTCATGCCGCTAGCGGAGGGCTTGTGAGTATTGGCCGTTGTTGCCGCATTGCATTAATGGGGTAATGCTACGTTTTATGCGGCGGTCTTTTTTGCTTTTTAATGCTTACGATCCTTATTTTGAGGAATGTGGTTACCTCATTGAGTTCGTCAAGTATCGGAACTTGTGATAAGAGCGATTGGCCGTGTTGCGTGTGAGAGAGAGCTTTGTTTTTCGAATCTGGGGTATGTCGTGGTCGCGATGCTAATTCAGGGCATCATTATTCGTGCCATTATTTTTTGAGGAGGGTTTTTTTGTCTAGGGAGTTTTTTCCTTTTGTGTTTATTTTGGCACTTGAGTTGCCAGATTAGGTTATAAATATTATTATTTGTGTTTATATTATTTAATATAATTATGTTATGTTTCAGGCTCAGTAGTCCATGAGTGGCACAGTAAATAAATTTGTTTACTTTTGTTGAACTTTGGATGCAGATGATCTTTTTCTTTTTTTCTTATGCATGTTTTTGCTCTCATGCATTGCCTTTTCCTTAATTTTTGTCTCTGCATAAGATTTCTTGTATTGATTCTGCTGAAGATTTTCTTGCTATTAATTAGCCAAGTTATTTAATTATTGTTGATTTGTCACTCAATCCTTGTTGAGGTAATTAAAAGGTAAATGTGACTGAACTTCAATTTAATAATTGATTTCTTTATTTTTCCATTTTTTTCCTTTTGAGTTGAATATGATGTACTGAATTATCCTGTGTCGGAATAAAATGGGATTAGAAATCTCTGAATTTAACTTCTTCTTTCTGGTGGTTCCTGGTTTTACTTGATACATGTAGTGTCTCCAACTATTAAATTAGTCATAAGTTCATAATTGTGGTGGTTTTTACCCCTGGCGCCCGAACCCAACCTTTTAAGGCCAACTACCATCACACATTATCAGGAAGACTATTCCAAAGTTTGGGAGTTAAATAATAAAATGCTCTACCACCTTTAGTAGACTTAGATATTCTGGGAACTACCAGAAATCCTGAGTTTTGTGATCTCAGAGAGCATGAAGGATTGTAACGTGTTAGAAGACTAGTTAGATACATGGGAGCTAAACCATTAAGAGCCTTGTACGTAAGTAGCATCAGTTTGTAATCAATTATAAACTTAACAGTGTTGAGATGATAACATTGGGGTTATATCGTCATACTTTCGTGTCTTAGTGAGAACTCTGGCAGCTGCATTTTGGACTAACTGTAGCCTATTTATTAAGGGCAACCACCTAGTAATGCATTACAATAGTCCAGTCTAGAGGTCATGAATGCATGAACTAGCTTCTCGGCATCAAAGACAGACAGGATGTTTCTCAGCTTGGCAATATTTCTAAGGTGGAAGAAGGCTGTTTTGGTAGTATGGGCGATATGATTTTTAAAAGACAGGTTGCTGTCTAATTTAACACGCAGGTCTTTCACTGTCGAGTTACTAGTAACAGTACATCCCTCTAAATGGAAGTTAAGTTGTGAGAGTTTCTGTGCACTGGTTTTTGGACCTATAAGTAGTATTTCTGTCTTGTCAGAGTTTAACAACAGAAAATTGCAGTTCATCCAATCTTTTGTCTCTCTAAGGCATTGAGTTAATTTGGACACTGTGGCTATTTCATCTGGTTTTGATAAGATATATAACTGTGTGTCGTCAGCGTAACAATGGAAACTAATCCCATGTCTTCTAATAATGTTCCCTAATGGAAGCATGTATATCGAGAAAAGCAGAGGTCCTAGAACTGATCCTTGAGGGACCCCATAGTTGACTGGTAATAAACTGGAGGATTCAACATTTAAGTCTACAAAATGGTATCGATCTGACAGGTAGGATCTAAACCAACTTAAAGCCTGTCCATGAATACCTGTGTAATATTGTAAGCGATCTAGAAGAATGTTGTGGTCTATAGTGTCGAATGCAGCACTAAGGTCAAGTAGAACTAATAAGGACATACAGTCTTGGTCCGAAGCTAAGAACAAGTCGTTTGTGACTTTAACAAGTGCTGTTTCTGTGCTGTGGTGGGGCCTGAAACCTGACTGAAACTCTTCAAGGCTGTTGCTCTCCTGTAAGAAGGAGCTCAGTTGAACAGACACAACCTTTTCAAGTATTATAGACATAAACAGAAGGTGTGAGAGAGGTCTGTAATTTGATAGTTCATTTGGATCTAAGTTAGGTTTTTTGATGAGTGGCCTAATAACTGCCAACTTGAAAGACTTTGGGATGTAACCTAAAGATAACGAGGAGTTAACGATATTAAGAAGAGGCTCACCAGCTTTATGTAACAATTCTCTCAGTAGTTTAGTTGGGATGGGGTCTAGTGAACATGTTGTTGATTTAGCTGTAGTAATAAGTTTATCTAACTCTTCCTGTCCTGTACTTGTAAAGCTCTGGAAAACCATAGGTGAGATTGGGTCACTAGTTGCTCTCATATGTTGAGCGTCACTTATTTTATTCCTGATACTTTCAATTTTATCAGTGAAGAATATCATAAAATACTCACTACTGAACTGTTATGGAATAGTGTGTTCAGATTTCTGTTTTTTTGTTAAACTAGCCACTGTGCTAAATAAAAACCTGGGATTGTTCTGGTTATTTTCTATGAGTTTGCTCAGGTGCTCAGCCCTAGCAGCTTTTAGAGCCTGTCTGTAGCTGGACATACTGTCCTTATACGCAATTCTAAACACCTCTAATTTAGTTTTTCTCCATTTCCGTTCGAAGTTACGGGTCTCCCTCTTGAGGGTGTGAGTATGACTATTATACCATGGTGCAAGTGTTTTATCTCTAACCTTCTGTAATCTGACTGTCGCAACAGTGTCTAATGTGCTAGTGAATATAGCGTCTATGCTGTTAGTCATTACATCTAGGTCGTTTGTGTTTAAGGGTACAGTAAGAAGTCCAGACAGATCAGGCAGGTTATTTGTGAATCTGTATTTAGTGGTCGGAATAATAGTTCTACCGAGTCGATAACGTGGGGAGACATAGTTAGTCTGTTCTACGGGTAGTGTGTACATTTTGAGGTAATGGTCTGTATATCATCACTTTGAGGAATGACATCTATATCAGTGACATCTATTCTGTGTGATATTATTAAATCTAGTGTGTGATTACGTCGATGAGTTGCTCTAGTGATGTTTTGTTTAAGCTAAAGTGAGTTTTTGTAAGTCCATAAATGTGAGTCCTAAAGCATCGTTTGTGTCGTCAACATGAATGTTAAAATCTCCTACAATTAATGCTTTGTCAAAGTTAACCAATAGGTCTGAGAGAAAATCTGTGAATTCTCTAGAAAAACTGTGTAGGGCCCTGGGGGTCTGTACACGGTCGCTAGAACAAGAGACATCAGGGATTTTTTGAGTGCATGTGCAATAGTGTAACATTAAGGACAAGCACTTCAAAAGAACTAAATCTATATTGTGTTCTCTGGGTAACAGTAAGGAAAATGAAAGTCGACAACTGTTAATATTTCTCGTGTCACATAACATTTGTTCATATATACATTGAATAACATGGGATATGGCTAATATGTACAGACAACATACGTGAGTACATATACATCCATTTGTCATAACCCTTTTCACATAAAGGCGATACCTGCACTGAAACATATTACATATAGAAAATTAATGAATAAACCGAAATAACTCTCATTTTACAAAAGCAAAACTAATTAGCATCATGTCATGTGTTAAGCATGTGCAGCTTCAATATGGTGACTGAACAGTTAATACAACAGGAACACGGTTACTATTAAAACACAAAAAAATACATATGCATACATGTATACACACACATATACATACATACATACATACATACATACATACATACATACATACATACATACAAATGAACGTGAATAACTCTAATGGGGAATATTTATATTTAATTAATATTTATTTATTTTTTATCCATTACAAATGCAGTGAACCATTTCTTAACCCGTTACATAGGCAACTTGCAGAATGCTGTGAATAGTAACACTTTACAGCAATAGATGTCCGATCTGCATGTGCAGGTTTTCATCAAGCAGAATCATGCACTAATACCTGAATTAATACTCACTTAAATATGAAGTACTGTAAAGAAGACCTGAGGGATATACGAATCGCCAACTAAGACACGAGTCACAAGCAGTTTAAATACATTAGATTACATGTTTGTTAGTTAATATATTAATTAACACACAGGGCAAACCAAATCAAAAATGCTCTATAGGATAGAGTATTATAATATTATATTAAATTATGCAAATGTGAACACAAACACATTATCACATAAATATGACTACCAATAATTTCAGCATAACCTATTTTGTGTCATTCTTTACAGTATCTGTTTCTCTTTAACTCAGATTGTAGAGCTACAGTAGTAAGTGGTCCTGATGGTTAGAACCCAAAGAACTGCTCCTTTATCCAGTGTGTGAATAATTTGATATTATATTTAATTCATTTCATTTTAGATTAATTAATACTCTTCTCTTATTGTAAAATACAACCATCATACAATTTGTGTAGTTGCTCTGCAAAAATAGTGGCACATGCGTTGATGAGCTTATCACTCAAAAATACACCACAACGTTTTTTTCTCTTTAATAAAATGAGAGGTGAAGTAACTGACACATCAAACTGTGATCTGCACAGATGTGTTTAACTCTTTAATGCTGAGACACTTTCTGGAAACTTTGGCCCTCTTCCCTATCTTATGTGCCCTTGCTTTCTGTAAACAGAAAATATTTAAATTATATTATATTATAAATAATATTTACATGTGAAATAAAATCTATCAGAATATTCTCAACTTAGCTTAACTCTTTATAAAATGTATTAGAGCATCACTATAAAAGTAATTTTTTTCTACCATGATGGCTTTAAAATGTGGTTATGATTTTGACCCCACTGTTTACCTCGTGCTGATTTTCTGCAATTAGCGCAGTTCCTGACTGCAATTATATATGTACACCTCCCTACTCTGACATCTTTTTTAGGCTAAATGCTGGTGGTGGCAGCGAAGTGGTGCTGTTGACCAGAACTCGAGCAGCTCAGTCCCACCCCAGGAAATGACATCATTACTTTATAAATGAGATTCATGTTCTAAACTTGTATTTCTGCAGAAACAGGCACAATAAAGGCTGCTGAACTGAGAGCAAACTTTTATATATTTCATGACAAAAATGTTTATTATTATATACATTTACGCGGTTCTCTTGTCTTTAGTCACAGGTATTAAATAACAGAAATAAAAATATAAAAAGAAAGTAAAAAAAAAAAGTAAATTAAATAAAATAGCAGAACTGTTTTACAGACAAGTGTTTTTGTTTTGTTTTGTTTTTCTACAGAAGCTGTTCTGGGAGTGACACTGGAGCAAAAAGATCTCTTGATGACAAAAGGTGAGGACAAAACTGTGTATATCAGCTGCAAAGTGACCGGATTAAACAGTGACTATGTCCACTGGTACCAAGAGAAAGACGGTGAAGCTCTCACAAGGATCCTATATGTCAAAAGTGGAAGCTCAGTGGTTAAGGATCCTAACCATCCTGAAGCAAATGACTTCAATGTGAGGATTCAGTCAGATAATTATGACTTGAAGATAGCAGCCCTGAAGAAAAGTCACTCAGCAGTGTATTACTGTGCCAGCTGGGACTACAGCAGTGATGCACAGTGAATGAATTAATTACAGTGTAAACAAAAAACCTGACGATACACAACCACAACAGAAAAAGTTTGTGTGGAGTAGTAAAGTTTGTTAAGCTGACTCTTACATTAGATGTTAACCAGCTAGGCAAAAACAAACCTTTACCATTTCAATAATATCAGAAAACCGAAGCATTTTTGGTCTTCATTTCTGTTTGTTACATAAATTACAGTTTCTATTTTATTTTGTCTAGACGCCCATGTGATGGTCTGATACATAAACATTTTAAACGACCTCTTCTCCTGCTTGTCATCACCACCTCCTGCAAACTCCCGGTAATCCAACAATCAATTAATTCATGGACACATGCAGTATGTGACAACTAATGGCTGCAATCTTCTTGCATTATGCAATGACCTGAAACACTCAGCTAAACAATTGTGATAAGTGATACACAAATGGTTATGAGGCAGAGATAAATTCCAACTCCAACATCTACTTACATGCCAACAGAGTCCAGTAACTATACTTACTGACTAACTAACACCACTTCAGCTCTTTCTATCTTCTAGAGCATGTTTACTACCAGAATTTTCCAAATATGCCAAAGACCACAAAGATGGCCTTCTGACGTATACAGTATGAAGAATATCAGATTTTCTAACTGCCAATTCATTGCACAAGCACTTTTCAACAGCTTTGGTTGTTAAATATAGCCAAGCTGGACAAGACGTGGATGCAAACACCTCCTGGCAGTGATACTGACCTCAGACCAATCTGGATCAGCTACTAAGGACACACAGGCAGTTAGCACTGTGTCCTTATGAAATAAAGAAGATACAAACATTGTCTTATTTCAGTTTATACACCTGAGCAATTGAGGGTTAAGAACCTTGCTCAGGGGCCCTGCAGTGGCAACTTGGTGGACCTGGGATTCAAACCAATGATCTGAACAGTAGTCGATCACCTTAACCACTGAGCTACCACATCCCACTAAATGCGCTGAAACATATTACTCACTCACTCAAGGCACTATACACCCTGGACGGAGTACCAACCCATCGCAGGGCACACACACACTCTCATTCACTCACGCAACCACACACTACGGACAATTTTCCAGAGATGCCAATCAACCATGGGGAGGCATGGGGAGAACATGCAAACTCCGCACACACAAGGCGGAGGTGGGAATCGAACCCAGACCCTGGAGGTGTGAGGGGAACGTGCTACACACTAAGCCACCGTGCCCCCCTGAAACATATTACGTATAGAAAATTAATATATAAATATAAATATAAAAATTTATATTGTTATAGTTATAAAAAAATTGTGTGTGTGTGTGTGTGTGTGTGTGTGTGTGTGTGTGTGTGTGTGTGTGTGCGAAATGTTTACAAATGTGTAGCTTTTGTTTTGAAATGCTGAATTGCTGAAATGCAATCCCCAATGCTTTGAACAGTGTTTGTGTGTGTGTGTGTGTGTGTGTGTGTGTGTAGCATCATTTCCGTAGATCATATTCTGCCCTCTGCTAGGCAAAGGCATATCAAAAGTGTGAAATATTTACAAATGTGTGGCTATTTTTTTTTCTGGAGGCCTAATGAAATGCAATGCAAAATTTGTGTGTGTGTGTGTGTGTGTGTGTGTGTGTGTGTGTGTGTGTGTGTGTGTGTGTGTGTGTGTATGTGGTGTGAGTGTGTGTTTTGGGTCCGTGTGTTAGTGGACATTTTGTGTGTGCATTTTTGTGTCTGTATGTATGTTCATTGCACTGAAAAGGGCAAAAGTATGACCTATTGCCCCACTAAATGTGGCCGAGTCAAATTGAGGACTTGAGGAGGAACGTATTTATTTATGTTATTTTTCATGGTATGAGTTAATATATGTTCCCCCTCGAGTAGCTCAGTCACCACCCCAGGAAATGACATCATTACTTTATAAATGAGATTCATGTTCTAAATTTGTATTCCTGCAGAAACAGGCACAATAAAGGCTGCTGAACTGAGACCGAACTTAACTAATATATATTTCATGACAAAAATGTTTATTATTATATACATTTATGTGGTTCTCTTGTCTTTAGTCACAGGTATCAAATAACAGAAATAAAAATATAAAAAGAAAGTTAGATAAAAATCATAGAATAAAATAATAGAACTCCTGTTTTACAGACAAGTGGTTTTTTTGTTTTGTTTTTCTACAGAAGCTGTTCTGGGAGTGACACTGGTGCAAAAAGATCTCTTCTGGACAAAAGGTGAAGGCAAAACTGTGTATATCAGCTGCAAAGTGACTGATTTATCCAGTAGCAATTATGTCCATTGGTACCAAAAGAAAGACGGTGAAGCTCTCACAAGGATCCTATATGTCAACAGTGGAGGCTCACTGGTTCAGGATCCTAACCATCCTGAAGCAAAGGACTTCACTGTGAGGATACAGTCTGATAATTACGATCTGAAGATAGAAAGCCTGAAGAAAATTCATGAAGCAGTGTATTACTGTGCCAGCTGGGCAGGCTTACACAGTAACAGTAAATATTCACAGCACGTACAGAAACCCTGATGTCACACAACCACAACAGAAATATACACATACAGTACCTCACAGAAGTGAGTACACCCCTCACATTTTTGTAAATATTTTATTATATCTTTTCATGTGACACACTGAAGAAATGACACTTTGCTACAGTGTAAAGTAGTGAGTGTACAGCTTGTATAAGTGTAAATTTGCTGTCCCTTCAAAATAATTCAACACACAGCCATTAATGTCTAAACCACTGGCCACAAAAGTGAGTACACCCCTAAGTGAAAATGTCCAAATTGGGCCCAAAGTGTTACGGATTCGCCAGGCTCCGCACTCTCCCGCAACGATCCGCTTCACCTGATTACTAATCACCGCCACTTTTATTCATTCGCCGTCCGGTCACGTTAATACATGCATCTCTTTTGAGTGTATCGTTGCTACCTGCCTGACTCTACTAACCCTTTGTGAAGTTTATCGTCTCTCTCTCCAGTTAAGATAAGATAAGATATTCCTTTATTCGTCCCACAATGGGGAAATTTCTCTGTTACAACAGCACAAAATATATAGAAATGTATGGAGAATAAAGACATAATATAATAAACAATATATACAAAAACAAAAATGTATAAAAGAGAGCAGTGGTTACACTGAAGACACAATGCACTTTGGTAATATTGCACATTTTTCAAAATTTCTGTTGTTGCACATGTTTAAAATGCTTTACTTATTCTTTATTATTGTAGTGAAACAGTAAGAACAGTGTGTATTATGGTGACTGGTTCACTGTGAAACCGTTTCATACAGGGGGTGAGAGTCATTCTCCAGGAATGATGTGTTTGTGTTTGGAGTTTCATCATCATCACCCTCATCATCCCTGCTATCTTTCATTCTATCTTCCTGTTGATTGTTTCCTGTTTTAATAAACCCTTTTGGGCATGGAATTCACCAGAGCATCACAGGATGCCTCTTCCACTGGTGGATGTTGTGCTACTCCACCTTCCATTTGAGGATGCACCACAGATGCTCACTTTTATGGCAAGTGGTTTAGACATTAATGGCTGTGTTGAGTTATTTTGAGGGGACCGCAAATTTCCACTGTTATACAATCTGTACACTCACTGTAGCAAAGTGCCATTTCTTCAGTGTTGTCACATGACAAATATATTATGACAGATGTGCTACATTTTAAATATATGATCGGTTCCAAATTATTTCTTAACTTAATGTCAGTAAAAGAGTACATTATTTTTTTTGTCTGTGGCTAAACAGGTACAAGTTAAATGTCTAAAAAATGAAGCATCATAGATGACAAATCTTTATTTAGATTAGTAATGATACATTAGCAGACATTTCTAAATTATTTAATGCATTCATATCAGTAAATAAATAGTTTTATTTTTGTCCTTTGGCTGCTCCCTTTTCAAGGTTGCCACTAATCCATTAATTGTAGTAATGATACGTACAATATAGGTTCTATTTTTTATATTGTTAATCTTATTTTAATCAGTAATGTATAAAAGTGTCGAACTAATAAGAATTAAGTACTGCAATTAAATAATGTCTGAACGGGTTTAAAATTGCATTAGTTGTGATCCATCCACATTCCGAGTAGTGATCAGACATAGCAGTTTAAGGAAAAACTCTCTTGGATAACATGCAGCAGAAACTTAGAAAGGACTCAATTGTCACTGAGCAATGGGAAAAGATATCATTACTCTTAAGTCAAGCAGTACCAAGGATTTTAGTATGAGCATCATTGTCTTTAAGATATCTGCAGCAGTCACCTTAGGAGTCCAGGTGAGAATATTCCCCAAATAATAGCTGAATTCACCATGTGCAGGACTGTTTCTAAACATCTGGGGTACAGTGAACCTTGCACATTAATATAGATTGTTAGAAAGTTCAAACATATATGGCATCAAACTAAATCAGCATGGAAGGAAAGTCTCCTGAACTATAAAAAAAATCTAATTAGTGCTGCTAGAGGTCCTGGGACTTAGGAAAGTCCATCAACACATGATCTGGCTAACATACAGACCACAAGCAGTATAGTTGGTTAAACATCTCATGCTCCCTCACCTTTAGCAGTGGACCCCCCTAGGATTGTGTTCTGAGCCCCTCACTGTACTCACTGTACACAGATGAGTGTGTGGCCACATCCAACTCCACCATCATGTCTGCTGAGGAGACAGTTGTGATGGGCCTGATCTCTGATGATGACACAATGCCATATGGAGAGGAGATTAAAAACTTTTTTGTTGTCAGGAGAACTATCTCCTTCTAAAGGACAGTAAGACAAAAGAAGTTGATAGCGGACTTCAGCACGATGCCGAAGAGGAACTACCAGCCACTTACTACCAGCCACTCACAAAACTCAGGACTTCTGGTACTGTACTGTAGTTCCCAGAATATCTAAGTCTACAAAAGGTGAGCATTTTCGTATTTAGCTCCCAAACTTTGGAATAGTCTTCCTGATAGTGTTCGGGGCTTAGACACATTTTCCCAGTTTAAATGTAGATTAAAAACTTCTCTTTAGTCAGGCGTACACATAATGCAGCCCATAATATTGTGCTCTATTACATCAGACCAAATGCACATTATCATTTAGTGCTTGCTAATGGTATTCATAATATCCCTCTCCACTGCTTCTCTCTTTCTACCCATCCTATGGCATCCAGAAATCATACCAGCTCTGATTGTCTTTTGTGCGATGAAGATTTTGGACCTTCACTGAGATGAGGCTGACTCTGTGAGAATCCCAATGCATCTAGGGATCTACCAGCTCCAGTTAGACTCACTACAACATTTTTAAGACTGTATATTTATAATCACACCCTCCATTGTCACCCCTATGAGGATGAGGTTCCACTTTGAGTCTAGTTCCTCTCAAGGTTTCTTCCTTCCATTCAAGGGAGTTTTTCCTTGCCGCTGCTGTTTGAGTCACCTCAGACCTGTTCATTGGGGATAAATACAAACACATTAAATTTTTCTAATATTGATCTTGAATTTTGTATTATATTAATCTTTTATAATTATTCTTTATAATAACCTTTTGTTCTATGATTATGTTCTGTAAACCTGCTTTGAGACAATGTCAATTGTAAAAAGCTGTCACAACGGGAGAAGGAAGACATAGGATAGCTACAGATACAGGATAGATCAAATAAACAGGTTTAATGAATAAATACACAGAACAGGAACACAGAAGAAACTAGACAAAGGACAATGAATAATGACGAGGATTCCGTACTGCTTTAGGCAAAGCGGCACGGCTAAATACTAATAACAATTAACACATAGGGAACAAGTTTGCAGAGACGGGGAGGAATGAACAAGTGGCAGGGCAGACACGTGACACAGAACATAAACAAAAGCACAAGTACGGGCTGGATCCTGACAAAAGTGCTATACAAATAAATTTGAATTGAATTGAATTGAATTGAATATGATCTATGGGAGCCCATTGGAGAGAGTGAATAGATTGTGCCATGGATCTGCCATGGTCCTGTCACATCAACACAGAAGCGAAGAAGGCTTGGAAGAAGGCTCCTCTACCATCTCAGATGCTTAAAGGACTGCCTTCTCAGGGGCTAAGGACTTTCTACACCTGCAATACTGAAAGCATCTTCATGGGAAGTATCAAAGCCTGATTTGGGAACAGCACCAAACAGGACAGACAAGCTCTCCAGGGGGGGAGCATTACTAAAAACCCTTTAATTTCACAAATTTCTCTTGCTGATGCACCTTTAATTTTAAACAATTAAACTTTACTGATTCCCCTTCAATTTCAAGTTCATCGTCATTTGTGTGCTATGATGAATGTGTGTAGATGATAATTATTTCCCTAGAGCTTCCCCCCAGAGCTCCCCTGCTGCTACCCTTACTGTACCCCATGCAGATTATTTTTGTTTCTCCACTCTTACTGGTTCTCCATGCATATCATCCCAACTGCTCCACAGACAATGCCATTGATAGCTCCCTCCATGATGCTATGGGGACAGCGTTCAAATACCACCATACTGAGCACTGTGGGCCCTCTGGGCTGTGTGCTCAGTTTAGTGTTGCCCACTCTCGTTCGCTCTCTTGACTCCTGACTGTGCAGCAAAGCACAGCTTAAACCACATCATCAAATTTACCGATGGCACAACCATTGAAAGTCTCATTGGCATGAACACTGAGTCCGCATTTGGAAAGTAGGTGCAACAGCTAAAACCTCGATGTAGAGGCTACAACAAAAAAAGAGCATGAAATCTCAGGGAACCTCAACTGGTCCCTCAATACCACTAAGAAAGCCCAGCAGCATCTCTACTTTTTACAAAGTCTGAAAATGCCCATCTCTCACCCACATCCTGACCACTCTTTTCATCTGTGCTATTTCTGTATTGGTCTTGTGGTGTATTGCACTGTCTGTGCTGTCTCTTGTCCTGACAGGAGTCAAACCTCCAACACCAAAGGATGAGAGGTAAATGTGCAAAACACTAAGCCAAAGAGCCTCCAGTAAGTATTTAAATATATACAGTGATCAGCTTTAATATTGAAAACACCAGCCTAATATTATGTAAGTTTCCATTGTGCCACCAAAACAGCTCGAACTCATCAAAGCATGGATACTACTGTACAAGAACTATGAATGTGTGAGGAAATAATAGAAAAATAATTAAAATAATATAAAAGAAAATACAAGAAATGGTCAGTATATACCTGTCCAAACAACATGTAAAACGTGTAAAAAAAACAAAAAAACAAATATCACACATAGTGAGGAGATTTATCAAAAGGAAATGCAAGACACATTGCAGTGCTTATCATTCTCTGTTATGAATTTCAGTTAACATATAAAAGAAGGCATGCTAACAACAAAGCAATATGTGAGTGTAGAATGAAGTGAGATCATGACAGACTTAATTTCATATCTGCTTTATTAATTTCAAACTCTAAAAATCCATTATTATACAATTAAAGATAAAATTCTAATTTTATAAAATAAAATTTTATGGATTAAAAACAAAAATGATCTTTGCTGGATCTCTATGAAGATCAGTGCACATGTTTTTATAACTGAATGCCACACTGTGGGAGTGAAAGTCTTTGGCTCAGGGACAACACTTTATGTAACAGGTAAGAAGAAAATCTTTCTAACTTGTCTCAACTGTGTATAATTGTTTCTGAAATTCTAAAAAAAAAAAAAAAAAAAAAAAACAAGCCAGAAAAATGATAGTCGTTAGCTGAAACTGAGAATTTGTCTTCTACTCACTCTTTCTCTCCAAATGCAAACTGCTGTTCATTCAAATTTCTAACAGTGCTAGTTTGATTATGTAAATAGCCCATTTTGTTCTGGTGACATTTATATACTTCTTTAGTTACATGATTGCATTCCTTGCAACCTCCTTTTGCTTTACTGAGCTGTATAGATTTTTATTTAGTCTTCCGTGTCTTTGCAAATTACAATCTAAATGTAGAGTTTAGATACTGTATGAGGCGAAACATGCTGAACTCTCAATCCATATGTTATCGTAACAATGTAAAAGAAAATATAAATCAGATAAAAAAATTCTCTCAAACAATGTTGTAATGATGGAATGTGATTTAATATATTATAGGATACTCAAAATAAATAGAAAAACAACAACAGGAGGCTGGTACATTTCACTTATCTTTAAACTAACATCTGAAATATATATTGATGATGATTTACAGCTCCTTTACTATTAGGATTTTTTAAAATATAGATTATTTATAGATAGTTTGTTATATGTATTTCCATGTTGACTACATTATTTACAATTATGGTATTTGGCAGATGCCTTTATCCAGAACGACATACAAAAGTGCTTTAAAGTCTCTATCAATGACGACATTAACACTGGTTCACTAGGTTACAGACTCCTTGGTCAAAATGTCAAATTACAATGGTTAAAATGTATAATAATTAAATGAAAGTACAGATAATGTGTCCAAATTGTACTTATGTACAAGAAGAAACACCCATCAAAAAGAGTCACTACTACTTTTAAGTGTACTTGACTATTAAAAGTAAACATTTGTAACTGATTAAATTAATTAGACATTTTTATGTGAAAAGTAATATTTAAAATATCTGTTAGAATATGATTTGTGTTTTAAAGTACCTATGCCATTTTGTCTTCAAACGTCCTTCGATCATTTTGCTGATACGTTATTTGTCTTATGCGCGACTAGCACTACAAAGTTCCTAATTAATTCATCAGAAATAAAGTTATTTAAATAACACAATAAACCATGTACCATTAGCTAGAAACTGACTCGCAGTACTGAAATAGATACTCGTCTAAACTAGTATTTATAGAGAAAACAAGCAAACATGGTCATTAGCAAATTAGCAAAACATCAATATGCTTTCACGTTAAATTAAATTAGATGGAGTTCATGCCTTCTATGGACTAAAGTATGTGCTTCATTTTATACAAGTCTTTGCTTAATCCAGGATAGTAATATATTTTCACATTTCATGCTGCAGTCCAGTTACATAACTATGCTACAGCGTCATTGGGTAGCATGAGAAGGCTACTACAGATTCTATATTCAGATATGAATCTTAATAGTGAATCATTTCTCAAAAACAAAAAGTGGATATGTGAGAAAGAATTGTGATCTTTTAGTGAGATTTTGGCTTTAATTAAGCTGAATTGAACTGTCGCTACTAGGAATACAATCGCACCTTATAGCATGTATTTTATTTGTCACTTGATCAATTATACTGTACATGGCTGATGTGCACTAAGATCAACATGGTATAGATTTCAAAGACGTTTGACAGTTATTTCAGCCCCTAGTGGTAAGATCATTTAAATATCTTCATTTGAATTTTTTTGCAGAACCAAGAATAAAGCATCTGTTACTCACCTTAGGTCACTGTGGCATATTCCATGCTAATATTCACATATGTTTAAGTGTGCATGAGTTTCTATGTAAACCAAATTTGATAAGAGTATGTATAATTAGTTTTAAGGCATACTTCTAGATCATGTCAGTGAGGACATATTTTTGTTATTGAACATCACGCTGTGGGACTAGTGAAGGTTTTCGGCTCAGGAACAAGACTTTATGTAACAGGTAGGAAAGAGAATTTTATTCATAATTCTAGACACGCTCTGAGGTGCTAAATCAAATTTGTGACAATATCGAATCACTTGTCCTTAATATTGCTAAAATTCTACACTCTGGACTGCTGTTACAATATTTAGAAGAATTATTTTTTAACATAATTAGTTTGGTAAATGTGTGACAGGTTAGAAATTGTCTCACTTGTTTATTCAATAAATATTTAGAATTTTTTTGTATACCGATGCAGTGCACTTTACAGTTCAACACACACTATTTGCCTTGCTAGTTTCAACAACGGATTAACAAATAGTGTATCAGATGAATTAGATGGGTTAGCATTTCAAACTGTAAAGTCGGCATTGCCTGATGTTCTATAAATATCCTGAACCAAACTCCTGATCTACTTTCTCATGCTTGTGTCTTTACATCATGCATAAAAATGTTAAATTAGACCCCATTGCAGACCAAAAACTAACCTGTAATCCATGCTGAACTCTCAATCCACATGTTATCGTAAAAATGTAAAAGAAAATATAAATCAGATAAAAAGATTCTCTCAAACAATGTTGTAATGATGGAATGTGATTTAATATATTATAAGATACTCTTAAAATAAATAGAAAAACAACAACAAAATAGGGATACATTTTTATTTAAAAAAAAGTTATTGTTGTATAAAACAGTAGGAGGCTGGTACAGACATAAAGTTGTAAATTTCTCTTATCTTTAAACTAACATCTGAAATATACAGATGATTTACAGCTCCTTTACTATTAGGATTTTAAGGCATACTTCTAGATCATGTCAATGAGGTCATATTTTTGTTATTGAACATCACGCTGTGGGACTGGGTGAAGGTTTTCGGCTCAGGAACAAGACTTTATGTAACAGGTAGGAAAGAGAATTTTATTCATAATTCTAGACACGCTCTGAGGTGCTAAATCAAATATGTGACAATATCGAATCACTTGTCCTTAATATTGCTAAAATTCTACACTCTGGACTGCTGTTACAATATTTAGAAGAGTTATTTTTTAACATAATTAGTTTGGTAAATGTGTGACAGGTTAGAAATTGTCTCACTTGTTTATTCAATAAATATTTTGAATTTTTTGTATACCGATGCAGTGCACTTTACATTCAGTACACACTATTTGCCTTGCTAGTTTCATCAAGTGTATCAGATGAATTAGATGGGTTAGAATTTCAAACTGTAAAGTCGGCATTGCCTGATGTTCTATAAATATCCTGATCCAAACTCCTGATCTGTACTTGACAACTTTCTCATGCTTGTGTCTTTACATCATGCATAAAAATGTTAAGTTAGACCCCATTGCAGACCAAAAACTAACCTGTAATCCATGCTGAACTCTCAATCCACATGTTATCGTAAAAATGTAAAAGAAAATATAAATCAGATAAAAATTCTCTCAAACAACGTTGTAATGATGGAATGTGATTTAATATATTATAAGATACTCTTAAAATAAATAGAAAAACAACAACAAAATAGGGATACATTTTTATTTTAAAAAAAAGTCACTTATGTTTAAACTAACATCTGAAATATACAGATGATATACAGCTCCTTTACTATTAGGATTTTAAGGCATACTTCTACATCATGTCAGTGAGGTTATTTTTTTGTTATTGAACATCACGTTGTGGGACGATGTGAAGGTTTTCGGCTCAGGAACAAGACTTTATGTAACAGGTAGGAAAGAGAATTTTATTCATAATTCTAGACATGCTCTGAGGCGCTAAATCAAATTTGTGACAATATCGAATCACTTGTCCTAAATATTGCTAAAATTCTACACTCTGGACTGCTGTTACAATATTTAGAAGAATTATTTTTTAACATAATTAGGTTGGTAAATGTGTGACAGGTTAGAAATTGTCTCACTTGTTTATTCAATAAATATTTAGAATTTTTTGTAAATGTATACCAATGCAGTGCACTTTACAGTTCAGTACACACTATTTGCCTTGCTAGTTTCATCAACGGATTAACAAATAGTGTATCAGATGAGTTAGGTGGGTTAGCATTTCAAACTGTAAATTCTGCATTGCCTGATGTACTAGAAGTATCCTGATCCAAACTTTTCTAATCCAGTAACATTCTGTACTTGACAAATTTCTCATTCTTGTGTCTTTACATCATGCATAAAAATGTTAAGTTAGACCCCATTGCAGACCAAAAACTAACCTGTAATCACAAAAAAATTTATGGTGGTTAAAATGAAAAAAAATTAACCCAATAATAATAATAATAATAATAATAATAATAATAATAATAATAATAATAATAATAATAATAATAATAATGTTTATCCATTGTTTGGATAAATCAGATACGTTCACATCATGATCGTATTGTATTAAATTCGTGCAGTTATTTATTTACTCATCATTCATGTATTTATTTGATTATTATATAAAGATTATAAGCAGAAATCCATGTAGGTAAGTAAAAGGAACAGCTCAGTATAGTACAGTTTGTGTCAGAAAAAAAATCAAACCAGTGCATATTTAAGTTAGTAAAAGTGTGTGTGATATACTATATATATATATATGCAGCAGAAGATACTAATAATAAGACTGATAATGTTGTAGATTAAACACAATATTAAATTTTACTGTTATAATAAACAATTACTATATGGGTTGCTATATAAGCGTGGCATAAACTGTTTGTATTGTCTATAATAATCTATATTGTTCCACATTTAACACTGCTAATCCAGTAGTATAATCTTTTAAAGATCTGTAAAGACATAAAATAGTAACTGAATAAACAAAGAACTAGTAGTTCAATAATAAATTTGAAAGGTTTGTAATTGATGCTTCTTAAACCCTGGGGTTGTGGTAGACTACTGGTTAAGGTGTTGGTCTACCATACAGAAGCTTGTATGTTTGAGCCCCAGGTCCACCAAGCTGTCACTGCAGGGCCCAAATGTTCTTATTTTCCTTTAAATGGTAACCCAAGACTCAGTGATTAGAGATTAAATTAATCTTAGTTTGTCTGTAAAACAAATTTGATAGAAGCATTGATAATTTAATTTAAATAATGCATGCTTCATAAACAAAGGCTATGGAGTATTTTTTGTTGTTGAACACGATGTTATGGGAGGCGGGGTGAAGTTTTTCAGCTCAGGAACAAAACTTTATGTAACAGGTAAGACACATTTAGAGCATTGAAAGCAAATTTGTGACACTATATATAAATATTAAAATAACCACATATCTATTACTTATCTTAATTATATCTCATAATATAAATACTATTAAAGAAATTGTTAGAATTTAGGATTATTTAGAAGTAGGTATTTGATGTAGTCTGTGTCAGTGTGGTAGAGGTGGATTCTACTTCAAAAATTTTGGATCTGGGACTCGGATTATCGTCACCGGTATGAGCATGTTTTGCAGTTTTATTTTTGTTCACAGGACCTATTACATTTTCAAAAATTAATTAAAGCAAGACAAACTTAGAGTAAAATAGATGGCATGACCAGAGAGGAATCAATGTCTGAATAAAGAGAGTTTTTTTTACTAGTCTTAGATAAACACATGTTTAACAAACACTATAGAAATAATTAAATAACTTATTTAGATGATTATTTGTTAAGAAATATTTGGTGAACCCTGTCCAAAATTAATTTTAAAAAGTTCAGAAGACAAATAAGAGTGTTTAAATGTCATTAGGTTCAACAGCAGAATAAAATAAACTGAAGAATAAAATAGTAGTTCAAAATGACTGCAAATGGTGTTTTAAATGACGTCTGACTAAATTGACTTGTTTTATTAGGCACAGAAATATAAAAAGTACATAAATACTTGCAGTCAATAGTATACATTACAGCAAAATCTACATGTCAAGTAATTTAAAATGATGATATGCTTAACATTTAATGATATTAAACCACAGCTGTTCTCAGATCATTCAGTATTGTCAAAAATCCAATATCTCCTACTTATTTTACACTTTTCTCTGTTTATGAATTGTTCATGTTTTCTTCAATTTTACATAATGAATCTTGCTTTAATTTGGTTCGTATCCATTCGCACATGTGAGAATTCACTGCAATGTTGCGGTGAAAAATTTTAAGAATTACTTATGCGTCACTTATACTTCTTTCTTTGTAAATGTATTTTGATGCTTGTGTGTGTGTGTGTGTGTGTGTGTGTGTGTGTGTGTGTGTGTGTGTGTGTGTGTGTGTGTGTGTGTGTGTGTGTGTGTGTGTGTGTGTGTGTGTGTGTGTGTGTGTGTGTTGGACATGGCCAGTCGTAAATGACGCATGTAAGAATGTGAAAATGAGTGCGTACATCTAATACCGAGTACTGTGGATCTTCACTTGGAGTTTGTTGGGTTCAGGGAGGAAATGGGGACAGTCATTATTGCACACTTGTACCAGCAGCCGAACAGACAGACGGACAGACACACACACAGACACACACACGTACACACAGAGACAGACAGACAGACAGACAGACAGACAGACAGACACACACACACACACACACACACACACACACACACACACACACACACACACACACACACACACACACACACACACACACACACACACCTCATGCCTTCATCACGCGCAGACACTTTTTCCGCTCACTCCACCCAAAAAGCTGTTTTCCGTCTTGCACGTTTCTCTTTTTATAGTCTCACGCTGATTAATAATTTTCCTTAATTGATCAATAGCCCAATGCATTAATAGTGGCACCACAACTTCACAATTAATAAAGGAGTAGAATAAGTTGGGTTAGCGTAACTGTAAAATTACACTTATCCAGTAACACACACACACACACACACACACACACACACACACACACACACACACACACACACACACACACACACAAAGAGAGAGAGAGAGAGAGAGAGAGAGAGAGAGAGAGAGAGAGAGAGAGAGAGAGAGAACTTTACAGCAATCCAGAATATTAGAAGTTACAAGTCTTTTCTGATCAGTAATTCTGAAAGTGTACATGTTTACAGAATCAGTGTAGTTTATTGTGAATAATGAATTATTAATTATTAATTAATGTATGAGTGGAATTAGATGTGTTAGCATGGGGTAACACTCTGCATTCAGGACTTTTTACATGAAATTCCCAATTCTATAAGATTACCCAAGAGAATCTATAAAATATCTATTCTCTCATTGTGTTTACTGATTGTTCACTAATTTGAATATTTACATGTTCTCTAAATATACAGACGAAAAGGTGAAAAAGCCTCAATTGACCGTGTATCCGGTATTCAAGCCTAAAGAAACTGATGGAAAGTCTGTGTTGATGTGCCAGGCGAGAGACATGTACCCCGACCTGGTGAGATTCACCTGGAAAGCAAAAGATCTCAAAGGACAAGACGTGAACCTGGGAGATGATGAGCGTCTGGAGCAGACCGACAAGACAAACAAGACAGACAAGGATTCGGAAGTCAGAATAACCAGCATGCTCATCGTAAATAACCAGAAAGCCATCGAAAACAAATTCACCTGCTCAGTTCAACATGACAGTGATCAACAAGAGACGTTGTCCATTCCAACAGGTAACAAATACACAATGATCTGATCTTATGGTTGTTCAGAATGGCATCTACTCTCAGTTTGAACCTAAACAATATTAATAATTAAAAAAAAATAAATGAATAAAGAAATACATTCTAAAGTCATCTGCTACAAAATGACTTACATTATGTCTTCACTATTAATCACTGATTTGTATTTGTTTGCTGCTGATGTGTGAGCTATTCAGCATTAGTACTTTAGTGTTTTGTGCACCATATGCAGGATCTTTTAAACTGATGCTGCATGATTATTTGATTTAGAATCAACAACACAAGTACCTGTAATATCACCAAATTATTTTCACATTTACAAAACTTAAAGAATGATGTTGATTCCTTACAGAGAAAGACCTATGTAAGAATAAACCAGATTCTGGCTATTCTGTGACCTCTTCATCTCAAGAAAAGGAGGAAGGAGAAGAACTCGAGAATTTTGGTAAAGAGATCGTCTATTACACAATTTACATTTGTAAATCTAATGTAAACTAATATACATCTAATTTAAATATATTAATGAAATGACACAATTCTATGAAATAATTATGACAAGTTTATTTCATTTTATTTAACTTTTATGATTATATAATTTACTTTTAAAAAATTTCTAATTTCTAAAAAAAAAAATTAATAACTGAATATAACATGAAACAAATATATGAAGGTTTTACTGAAGATCAGTAAAAGATTTCTTCTTGATTTCTCCTGTGCAGGTTTGTTTGAGCTCAGTCGCAAACTTTACCTGTTCAGTGTGACGTATGTGTTACTGCTGGTGAAGAACGTGTTTTATTTCTGCATCGTCTCTGTCTTAATGTGCATGAGAAATCCTGCTCCCATGGAGATGATACGAGGCAAAGTTCGATGATCAGTCCATCAGCCAAACAACATTCACTGGGGATTTGTTTTTAGTTCCTTTTTATGTTATTTTGTGTTTAAATCATCTGGATATTCTAATCATATAAATTGTATTTTATACACTTTTGTTTTTATACAGTTACATTTAAACCTCTTTTGTCGATCTGTGTATCTGTTCTGTCCTTTAATTATTTCTGATGTATTTTCTAATATACTTCATATACTGTACTTTTATTGCTATTGTTTAAAGGTGGACTGTTGCATTATTAAAAGATTTTCAAAAACATTTTAAAAAGAAATTCTTTGATTGAAATGATTGAATGTTTATTATTTTTTTGCTTTGCTAAAAATTGTAGCTCATAAAATAATGCATGGATAAACATTAATATCTTAGTTATTACAAAAGGAGTAAATGCATAAAAATATTATCTATTATAAATATTATATTAAGTTAGCAATAGAATATAAAGCAAATGAGAGCAATGAGATTAACAAAGAAGACAACAACAACAACAACAACCCTTGCATGACATAATTCCCCTTAACAAGTACCAATATAGTAACATCTCAAAGATCAGTTTAAAACCTCTCAGAAAGTTTAAAAATAAAAATAAAAGGAAAGAGTGTCATATAGTGATGTCTATTCTGACAGGATCACAAATTTAACCTCAATTCCAACACTATTAATGACTTTATTGTATGATGCTATTTAAAAGAAAACAATGCAAAAAAACAAAACAAAAAAAAACAATGTTGAACATTCAGAATAGGCTAAAATTTAAACCTGAGTAATTCTAGGGTAGCTAACTGTTATTACCGGTATTTCCTCTGAGGATGCACCTGGACTGTCAGTGTTTTCTATGAAAACCTCCATGGTTTAACAGTTATTTGGTTATACAAGAGTAATGCTTATATAAAAAAAAGCAATGCTGTATACTGTATAAGTACTCGAGTAACAACTTTCGAGAGCCAAACCGCAATGATTTATAAAGTGCTATTGTAAGGACCAGCTTTCAAGGTAGCACTAAAAACTCTGCACATCCTCCTGCAAACATTTTATTCTTAAATAACTTTAAACAAATCTCAAGCACAATAGTGGAAGTAACATGTGATCCTGTGATCACATGTGATCCTGTGATGCCCTGATCTTGTCTAATTTAGGTACATTATGGACAGATCTAAGTACTATTTGAATTTACTTTTTCTTCAAGATTTGTTATATTTCATACAGCTGAGCTATTGATTTATCTGGTTGTGTGTGAGTTTGGGTAAAAGATGGACACAACAGATAAAGAGGAGGAGTAAATGATATGATGAGCTCGTCTTGATGATGTTCATCGTTCACTCAGTATCTGCTGGTGCACTTTCAAAAGCTTCCTACATCATACAGTCACCATGAATCTCTCCCTGCAGTTATGTTTCTTGATGATTTTTCTAATCTTCACAGGTAAGTTTTAGGTTCTAAACTATATTAATATCCCTAAACAAAGTTTTTATTATATTATATTCATTATAAAGTATTTTATCCAGATCTGATTATTCATACTGACATTTTATATGCATCATGGAACTAAAATATTTTTTCTTTCTCTTTTTCACAGTGCACAGTGATGCGCAGCTGGAACAGAAGGTCTCAGTGACAAAGTCCCCTGAGAAGCTCGCCAAGATAGAATGTAGTTTCTCTTCAGAATGTAGCTATTACATTCACTGGTATCAGAAAAAAGACGGTGAACCTTTCAAGAGAATTCAGTATGTAGAAATCAGTAATGAAGTTTACAAGAATGACCATGGCTTTGAGTTCTTACAATCAGAGAAGACAGCAAACACATTTGCTCTGATAATCCACAATGTGAAGACAGAACACTTAGCAACATATTACTGTGCGTGCTGGGTGAGGGGCGGCACAGTGAGATTAAAACTACGAGTCCTGTACAACAACCCACAATCAAAATCCACAGCTTCCACGAAACTGCATACAAACATCATACATTATTTACTACACTCTGTCTAATAGCAAATAAAGAGACCTCAATTTCCCTGTTATTTTTAGAATATATATAATTTTGAAACCAGAATTAAAGCAAAGGTCAAAGGGCTGCAACAAAGGTCAAAAGTATGACTGTATTGAAATATTTAATGACACATACTGTATTTACCAACACCAAATTAGCTGACTACAAGAAGTGCTTTTGAACTGATATGTCAACCATATTCAGATCACAAGAGCCCCCTCATAAACATCCCCATCATAAACAACAAATTAGTTTATTATTATTATAAATATAATAATAATAACAATAACAATAACAATAATAATAATAATAATAATAATAATTATTATTATTATTATTATTATTATTATTATTATTATTATTATTATTATTATTTTTATTTTTATTATTGTTTTTGTTGTTGTTGTTGTTAATAATAATAATAATAATAATAATAGAATAATAATAACAATATTTATTTGTTTGTTTGTTTGTTTGTTTGTTTATTATTTTTTATTAGTAGCAGTAGTATTGTTTTTGTCATCTTTGTGTTTGTTGTTTAGTTTTTAACATATAGTCATTTTGGGGGAAAAACAAATATATAAAGATAAAAAATATATATATATCAATTTACTAATTAGGAATATATATATATATATATAAACAATCAAACAAGTAATAAAGTAGCTCTTATATAGTAAATCTGAGACCTTTATGTACATTTACAATTAATATTTTAGTGATTATCTTTGTAATGGGTTATATTTCCATCTCAATTCAATTCAAGTTTATTTGTATAGCGCTTTTTACAATGGGCTTTTTTCTCAAAGCAGCTTCACAGAACATAAACATAGAACAGAAGGTAAACATAAGAGAAATATAGAGAATTAATATAGTAAAAATTCAAGATATATATATAGTTCAGTGTGTATGTATGTATGTATGTATGTATGTATGTATGTATGTATGTATGTATGTATGTATGTATGTATGTATGTATGTATGTATGTATATGTATTTATCCCTAATGAGCAAGTCTGAGGTGACTCAGGCAGCAGTGGCAAGGAAAAATTCCCTTAAATTGGTAAGGAAGAAACCTTGAGAGGAACCAGACTCAAAATCTCACTTCTCAATAATTATTTAAGTGAATTCATTAATACTTACACATAAATAACATCAGTGTGGTATAATGTTTGTGTGTCACAGCATTTAATCCCCTAGTGGTACTGTATAATCACAATTCCTTTACCAAATCTTCGTTTATGTACTGTTTCATACACAGCAATAAAATGACTGTTACTAGGTCACTATAATGTATAGTGTATAGTTAGTATAGAATATTTTCTACAGATGTATAGTATAGAACATTTTTTATTCATTTTAAGGAATATATTTATTGTATGTCCTTGCTGAATTATTTGTCATTGGACATCATGCTGTGGGAAGCTGGTTTAAGGTTTTCGGTTCAGGCACAAGACTTTATGTAACAGGTAAGACAGAAGATTTGTGCATATTTCTAGAAATGTCTTGAGGCTTTAAAGCAAAATGGTGACAATATCAAATCATAACCCTAATCACACGGCAGACAAATAACACTTTTAAGATAATTAAATTGTTCTAAATAGCCAACAACACTAGTATTTATGCTATTAAGGAAAATGTCTAGACATCTTGGTGTTTAGAGGTATTTGATGGGGTCTGTGTCTGAGTGTAACACGGACGGATATACAGTAACCTACAAAGTATTTGGATCTGGAACTCAGCTTATCGTCACTGGTATGAGGGAATTTTGCATGTTGAATGTCCTAAATGAATGAACAAACTTTATAAAGTAAGATAATAACTGATTACTGAGTAGCTAACAAAAGTAGCATCTGATCTCAGATTATAGAGTCTATTAAATATATTGTTTACATATCAGATTATTTAGAAGCAGATATTGGATGTTCTATGTCTCACAGTGTGTCTTTTTCTATGACTATAAAGTATTTGGATCAGGAACGCGGCTTATGGTCACTGGTACGAGCTCAATTTGCAGTTTTGTTTTTGCTCATTATGTTAAAAAATGTTTAAAGTGTGAGGTAAGGTGTCATGTAAAGAGAGAGATTAATCAATGTTTTAAATTCTCTCTCTCTCTCTCTCTCTTTCTCTCTCTCACATTCTTTCTTTCTCTCTCTCTGTCTCTCCATTTTTTATAATACAACTATAAAAAAAAACTAAACAGAGAATGAAAATTAAACAAATTAGGAAACAGAGTGTTTAAATGTGTCCTTGTAAAAAAGTTACTGCAAAGGAAATAAAGCTTTAAGTCATGTCTGACTAAATAGATATTTAGATAGATGTTTATTAGACATATAAAATGTTTGCACCTGAATTAATTATTCTATATAAATCCTTGAAATATATATTAAAAAATACATAAACATTCATGCAGTCAATATTATACATTACAGCACAAACTATATGTGAAGAGACAGGGAAAGGTTTTATCTGCATAATATTTAAAAATATGAATCCATGGTTGCTTCTCAGAGCATTCAAACTTGTTCAAATAGCCAATTTCTCTGTTATAAATGTGGCCACAATTCATTTTATTTTAATCGTTTGTTTGTTCATAAGCTGTTTAATATTTCTTTGATGGCTCTTTACTAGAATATTTATCCTACCAGCATGTTAAGGTAGACTTCATAGCAGGCCTCTGGCCTAAAGTGAACCTTTTTATGTACAATTATATCATTCTAAATTCTGTATGATAACTCAAGGAACTGAAATGAATCAAAAATTCTCTCATTGTGTTTACTCATTGTTCACTAATTTGAATATTTACATGTTCTCTAAATATACAGACAACAAGGTGAAAGCGCCTCAATTGTCCGTGTATCCGGTGTTCAAGCCTGAAGATTATGAAAAGTCTGTGTTGCTGTGCCAGGCGAGAGGCATGTACCCCGACCTGGTGAGATTCACCTGGCAAGCAAAAGATATCAACGGACAAAACGTGAACCTGGGAGGTGATGAGCGTCTGGAGCAGACAGACGAGGATCCGGAAGTCAGAATAACCAGCATGCTCATCGTAGATAAACAGAAAGCCATCGAAAACAAATTCACCTGCTCAGTTCAACATGACAGTGATAAACAAGAGACGTTGTCCATTCCAACAGGTAACAAATACACAATGATCTGATCTTAAGGTTTTTCAGAATGACATCCACTCTCAGTTTGAACCTAAATAATATTAATAATTTAAAAAAAAATAATAATAAATGAATAAAGAAATACATTCTAAAGACATCTGCTACAAAATGACTTACATTATGTCTTCACTATTAATCACTGATTTGTATTTGTTTGCTGCTGATGTGTGAGCTATTCAGCATTAGTACTTTAGTGCTTTGTGCACCATATGCAGGATCTTTTAAACTGATGCTGCATGATTATTTGATTTAAAATCAACAACACAAGTACCACAAATTTATTTTCACAGATGAAGACCTTCGTGAGAATAAGCCAGATTCTGAGGCCTGTTCTACTCAAAAACCAGAAGATGAGAAGGAGGAAGAAGAAGAAATTGAGAATTTTGGTAAAGAGATCATCTATTACACAATTTATATTTGTTAATCTAATGTAAACTAATATAAATCTAATTTAAATATGTTAATTAAAGTACACAATTCTATGAAATAATTATGACTAGTTTAATTTTATTTAACTTTTATGATAAGTAATTTCCAATTTCTAAAAAAAATAATAATAATAACTGAATATAACATGAAACAAATATATGAAGGTTTTACTTATGATCAGTAAAAGATTTCTTCTTGATTTCTCCTGTGCAGGTTTGTTTGAGCTCAGTCGCAAACTTTACCTGTTCATTGTGACGTATGTGTTACTGCTGGTGAAGAACGTGTTTTATTTCTGCATCGTCTCTGTCTTACGATGCATGAGAAATCCTGCTCCCATGGAGATGATACGAGGCAAAGTTCGATGATCAGCCAAACAGAATAACTCAACACGTCAATGTGTCACATTCATTTGACAATAATTTTGCCTACAATTTACTTTTAGCGTAGCTTTTATTATTTCTGTGTTTAAATAAGTTGAAGAAAAAGAATTTTAAATATTCATCTGCTTCTATGCTCTTTCTACTCATCTATGATACCAAACTATAACTACTGCTTTTCATTTATCTTGTTGGGTCTTGATTGTTAAAGATGAACAGTTGTTTTATTAAAATATTAAAAAAAAAAAAAAATATATATATTTATATATATATATATATATATATATATATATATATATATATATATATAAACATTAAAGTGTTTATTGTGTGTATTTCATCATGCAGTTAATATGTGTTTCTTGCTCTTTTCCCATCAACATATCAGTTGAATAAGGGCTTTATTCATTACTACAGACCTTCAATCATTTTTTTAATGATCTTTTGAAGTTACAGGTTTGAAGTGTTTATTTATAGCACTATAGGTCAGACACCCTTGTGAAATGGTACAGTGGTGAACAAATTCAAGATTTATATAATCATAAACCTATGGAAGCGTACTGCATTCACTTGAGGAAAAAAATCTACTCTGTTTTTCTGAATTAACGAGTTAATTATCTCAGAATTATGAGATAATTTTTCATGAATAAATAGTTTTTTGCTCTGTTTTTTCTGAATTAACGAGTTAATTATCTCAGAATTATGAGATCATTTTTCATTAAAAAAAAGAATTAATTGTTCTGTTTTTCTGAATTAATGAGATCCCTCAAAATCCTGCCAGGAGCTCTATTTTAGGTGGATTGCATGGAAGTAAACATGTCTCGCCTTTCAAGTTTAAGGGATCTCGTTAATTCAGAAACACATGAGCAAAATAATTTTTAATTCATCAAAAATTATCTTAGAATTCTGAGATAACTAACTCGTTAATTCAGAAAAACAGAGTCGATTTTTTTTCCTCAAGTGAATGCAGTACGCTTCCGTATTAAACCTAATTATTTGTTAAATAATAATGTAGGCATTGTAAGATAGTTAAGATGATAATGGAGAGAAGAAAATATTGATATTACCATAGCAAGATACTACCATATTACCATTATTATCATTTATAAGTACATTGTTTATGAAGTAAATTTATCATTTTTAATTTTGATGATTATATTATTCATGAATGTTTACTGCCTATTAGATTAGATCACTGGATTTCTGAACAAGATGTCAATCTGCTATGTTCTCTAAATGCACTGTTCACACATTTTCTCTCAGATTTGACTTTAAGTGACGTGACATACGGCTAAGTATGGTGAACCATACTCAGAATTTGTTCTCTGCATTTGACCCATCCAAAGTGCACACACACAGCAGTGAACACACACACCGTGAACACACCCCGGAGCAGTGGGCAGCCATTCATGCTGTGGCGCCCGGGGAGCAGTTGGGGAGTTTGGTGCCTTGCTCAAGGGCACATCAGTCGTGGCCGGCCCGAGACTCGAACCCACAACCTTTTGGGTTACGAATCAGACTCTCTAACCATTAGGCCACGACTGCCCCTTTTTTTTTTTAGAATTTGAAAATTCTGGATTTCGATGGACTGCCGTTACATTAGTACATTGAAACGCTTCACTAAACAGCTGCATCGAATGTATTTTTACTTTTAGATACCAATCTGACCCGCGTAGGTTTACTAGCATTGCTTAGAGAAGTAATTGGTGCTCATGTTGGGCTGTAAGTAATTCTAAATTTGTCCATGACAGCTTCCATGTAGTTTATCAGTTAGTTGATAATGTCATGTACTAAACATTATGCCAGTATATCATGAGTGAAACAGCATGGCTCAAAGCATCAGTACATTTATATAACCACATAGCACATTGCATGCATTTTCTTAAACAACCCATCATTTCCTTAGTTACCCTGATTAATCAGAAAAAACACTTTTAAGTAAATTAAGAAGCTTTACTTTAAGAATGATATTGTTTTGGTGTTTTTTTATAGCATACCCCATGCTGTATTTGCTGTACGGAAATTCATTTTAAACCAAAGCAATGATTAGCTGATTAGCTAATGCATTTTTATTTATTCTAAGTGATGTTTATTGCATTAATTAGAATGGAAACTGCTGTGGGAGGAAAGTATGGTGGGTTTTTGCATGAAATGCAGCTGAGTGCGTTGACTGGAAATAAACCACATGTTGCTGTTTAACCACAGATTGCTGATAAGTCATTAGCCTCTACAGGATGTCTTGTTTATACACAAATGTTCTTCAAAGCGTTCTTAGTATAATTCAGGTGTGAATGTGAGACAAGATGAGGACTGGTTTGAGATGCTAAATGAATTGCTATGAATTTAGCTTTTTGCTATGAATGTTTTTTTTAATTTTTTTATTTAACAGACCAAATTGGATGGAGAACAAAATGCAGCCAAAAAATAGAAACTCAAACCAAGTAGATGGCGTTGTTCCTAGAAAAAATACAAAAAATTAAAACGCAATCACAGAACATTTAAAAGACAATCTCTAGACAATAATCATTAGCGCTTATTACTGAAACAGGAAGTACACCCCACTTTAATTCTTGGTTTTTATTGATCAGTGCCTTAGTTTTTATGCATCAGACAGGGTTCAACAGACTAGGACTCATTTTATACAAGGTGGTGAAGGGGAATGAATGCATCTAGCTGTGTATTAACTTGAAACTCTCAGAAAAAGAGCGTAAGTATGTTATGTTAGAGAAGGTGTCCGGCCATTGGGTGGGCACCTGTTTTCAATCATGTCCTGCTTCAATTGCTCCACTGCATCAACCAGTTGCTGTCAGAAAATCTAGCCACTAGTGAGCCTAACTGAGCAAGGCAGGTTCTGTGTAAGTCAGGGTTCATATACTCCTTGAGCCACCACAAATCTTGCTTGGCTCACCTGTCCAGAGACAGCTTTCAACCCACATGGGAAGTGGTAGCCTAGTGATTAAAGTGTTGGCCTACCTATTAGAAGGTTGTGTGTTTAAGTCCCAGGTTTACAAAGTCATGCCGATGCTGAGCCTCTGAGCAAAGTCCTTAACCCTTAGTCATATAAAAATGAGATATAGTGTAAGTTGCTCTGGAGATGGGTGTATGTTAAATGTACTGTACATATTATTAAACCAAATGTACTGTCAGGGATCTTAATGTCTTGGCTCTGTAGCTTTTTAGTGTACAGTATACTGTGTACAAGTGTGGAATGTGGAACGAAATTATATATTAAATTGCATAAATCCAATGAGCCCAAATCAAATAATTCCAAATAGTAATTTCTCACTGTAAATATAACACAAGCATTGTATTGTGATAGCATTTTTTGTCATTACCCTAAATTAGATCATTAGATGAATAACAATGAGTTTACAAGAAGAAGGGGTGAGCTGTATGATTACCCTCTTTGAATATTGTTCATTCAGTTCCCAGTACAGTACCTTCAGGTGTTGTCTCATGCGCTTCCTAAGTGTTTTAGTCATCATGCATCTTTCGCTGCTGTTATTTTTATTGCTGAATTTCCTAATTTGTGCAGGTAAGCTTCAAGTCTTAATATATACTTTCATTTCTTATAAACTTTTCTTTCTAGCTCATAAAATGTTATACTCCAACTTTCATATTTTATTTTTTAGTGACTGATAACAGATATTACAGATGTTAAGTCATACAAATATTGTTTAGAAACCTTAATAATATGTTTAAAATAATTTTTTCTTTTCTTTTCAGCAGTGGACAGTGATGTGAAACTGGACCAGAAGATGCTGATGACTAAACCTGCCACCAAGCTTGCCAAGATAGAATGTATCTTTCCACAAGACTGTTATTTGTCCCTTTACTGGTATCAGAAAAAAGAGAATGAAGCTTTAAAGATGGTTCAGTATGTCAAAATCAAAGATGGAACAAACCATAACAAACCTGGTTTTGAGTTCTTAAAAACAGAGACCACAAACAATAAGTTTGTTTTGATAATCCATGATTTGAAGAAAGAGCATTCAGCGACATATTACTGTGCTTGCTGGCTGTGGGAACAGGGAGCAGCATCACAGTGAGAAAAGAGTCTATGTTTACATGCAAAAACTCATTCAGTAGTGTTTAATACTTTTTGAATTCATTTCTTTGCAAATGGACGAGATAATAAGTAGCAGGTACATTAGTCAAGCAGTAAAATATAAAAGTGGGTTTCCGAGGCAAATAACTAGTTTTGTTGGGTTGTGCAAGGAAAAATGCACACTTTCTTATCACAGGATTGGACTGCATGTGCAAATTTAATTTATCAGGGATTCTTCCTCATTTGATCCCAAGTGCTTATTCATCTGATTGTTAATTTTGCAGGTACATGATGTGAGTGCACAGGCAGCCAAGATACAACATCTCTAGAATAGAGAGGGTTAAGGGCTTTGCTCAAGGACCCAACCGTGCCAGTTTTGGGGATGCTGGGGCTTGAACCTATACCTTCTGATCATCAGGCAAGATTCTTAACAATTCGAGCCACGACTGCTGACCACTTACATAGCTCACATTGCAGTAGCACTACCTCTGTTTTGTCAGAGGTGGGGTGCAAACAGCATAACCAAAACAGTGCAACAAATGATGATATTAATTCAAGAAGCTTTTATCCATCTCTAGTGAGGTTCCTAACCTTCCCTAGATATTGATGCAGACCTAATGTATTAACCATCTTATGGTGTAAACAAAATAAAAAAAATTGCAAGGGCCTACAAGAGTATGATATTTTTATTTCAGATATTTAATTCTGATACAACATATAATCCTGAACTGGTTAATGTTCTTAGATACGTCATCCTTTAAGATCCAGAACACTTCTGAAAGTATTTTTTAGTAAATGCAGTCCACTTCCTGGCCCTTTCAAAATTATCTACCTCATTCAGGGAAAACTGAAGAGAAATTTAGTCCTCCCTGTCAATGGCTGACCAGAGATAAGACATTTTGATCCACAGCCATCTAAACTTTTCAGATGCATCCAGGACCATCCTGATGATGTTTCTGTGATGCATTTCATAAAGAACAGACAATAAAATCCCTTTACACCGCCTTCACTCATTGTCTTCTTAAAATAAATATTATTTTCTTAATATTGTATAGATTTCAAGGGAGATGTTAAGTGAATGCTCTGCCACACAGATTCTTTCATGTACTTGACTCAATAAGCACCTCAGCTCAAATCTTTTACTCATACATTTACAGGCTACAATCAAAACCACCTGATCAGTAAATTACGGTTTGTTATAATTCACTTTACTACAATTTTTGTTTGCATATTAAATCTTATCAATATCGTTCCATATCCTGACCATACTAAACTAACAGTCTTGCAATCTATTAGTTGTTTCCTGCACTTTTGTAGCTAGCAGAATTGCTATGTAATAAACAAAAGATATTTTACCAAAACAATGTTTTTTATTTAGGTCACCGTCAACCTTGCCTGTGTGAGAGGTTATTTTGGGTTAAGAGAAAGATTGTTGTCTATCTTGGTTGTCTGTCATTTTGCTCAGATTTTTTCTCTGATCATTAAGAGCATAGCAAAACAGAATTAGTTGATTTTATAATCAGATAATGGCATTCAAAAATTTCCGCAAAGCTAAAAAATAAAACATTTGTGAATTTGAAATTCAGCCAACAGAACAGAATTTATCACCCATTATTTAGCCACTGATGTAAGAGTGTAGTGTCAAGTGAAGAAATGACACTAATGCTACGCTTTGTCAAACACCATGAGGGACTTTTACCTCAGGTGATGAGACAGGAACTGACTGCTAATGTTGCTGTTAATTAACGTGAAAATGTATTACTGTAGACATAATTAGAATTTACATCTGTTCATGTTACATTTTTGCATGTTTTTCTATGAACAGATTTGATTAGAAATGTAGAGGTATGTGTGTTATCTTTCAGACATATTGTAATTTGTAAATTTGATGTTTAAATATGTTTTATGCAAAGAAACTTATTTAATGGGCTGTAAGTGTATATGTGATAGATAAAGACTTATTCTAATGATTTAACCAGACTAAGTGTAATAAAAAAATGAAAATAACAATTAAACATTTGCATTAATGTCAGTAGATTTGTCTTTTACATGTCTGAGGTATACATAATTCTAGTATATATTTTAATGAGATGAAGATATCATCCTCTCATTAAAATATATGACCACTTACTACTAGAATTATGTCACAATAAACCTGCACAATCATCTCCATCTGCTTGCTTCTTGTCTTTACTGCTCTAAATATTTAAAACTAAAATTCATATGTAAGCTGTTTCCAGCTGTACAAAATCAACATGGAAGAGACAAGTTGTTCTCAAAGAGTCTTTTTTTTGTCACTGAACAAAACACCGTGTGATCCAAAAAACTCTTCGGCTCTGGCACAAAACTTTATGTAACAGGTAAGTGATGGTGTTTGTACAATGCTTTCAGAAATATTTAGTAACATTTATGTATAGCTATGGCAATATCTAAGCATCCAGCAAATTACAAGAAAACTAGGTTTAGGTTTCACTGTATTCAATATTTGACACTAATACATAAAACTAGTATCTGTATTCAGAGTCTAAAAACTGTTGAAGTGGCTGTTTAAATATATTTCATGTAATCTGTTCTTGAGTGCAACATGCAATACTCACATTTCTGATTCTGAGCCAACTGTTACTAGCAAGGGCATATTTTTAATGTATGTATATTATAAACATTTATTTATCTATTTAGTAAGTTATTTAGACAATGCTTACAATGATATATATATATATATATATATATATATATATATATATATATATATATATATATATATATAATTATATATAACTGTAAATGTTATTACAGAACAGAGACAATAAAATATATATATTTTTTTCAGTTCAGTGAGAATTGAAAATTGTCATTCAAATCTGCATAAATAAAGACAAATTAAAGGAAAGTAATACGAAAGTAAATTTAAATTATAAGTTTGGTTGAATTGAATTTTATATAGATTTTCAGATTTGTAAAATACCCTGTGTCCAAACATTTTGCATTCAAAAGAGCAAAAATTGTGTGTATATATATTTACTACATGCACAACGATACATTTAATAAATTGTAATTAATGGAATTCATTTTAATGTATATTCGGTTTGGGTTTATATATTAAAAGGAGAAATGATCTTTTCAGAGAAATTAAGCTGTGGTCTGGCAACATATTAAGCTCCTTTAATGAAACAAGAATTTATAGATTAAAAAATAAACACAAATTACTGCATGTCATGCTGGTAGTGATAACCATAATCAGTTGGCACTATATTACATTATTAACTGCTCAGGCATTGTTCAAAACAGCTAGAGACATTTTTTAAATTTTATTTTAGTTTGTTTGTACAGATATCACATATATGAATTATTCCATTCCAGATTTTATTGGGACTATTTAAAAAAAAAAAAAGATGAACAATGCACCCAAAGTTTGTATTAATTAGGAACAGATTTGTTTCTTTAATTTGTTTGAAAACCCTTACTAATGATATATCAAAGACGATATATATCTGATATATATTCACCAAATTATGAACCAAATATTAATTTAAAAAGTAAAGTGAATTAACTCGATATAAAACATTGGTGGCAAAGAGCAGGTTGTTGACTCAATTTAACATTTAACTATTTAACATAACTTCTTGGATGTTTTCTCAACTCTTCAGAGTTGTAGAGGCAACAATTTCTGAGATGAAATGTCCAAAGTACTGAATTTTTAGGTCTTCTAACTTTACAATAAATTTGAAACTTCAATTGTTTAGGCTCTTATTCCATCTAGTGGTTATAGGAAATATTTATCATGGAATATAAATCAAACTCTTACAAACATATGACTTCAATGCTCCCAAATAAGTAATACTTGAATCTTTAATGTTAACATAAATTTAGGACTAAATATTTGTCATCTTATATAGTCAATTATCAATAATTATAATTGGTGTAGTAACATTTCACTCAGAGGTAATCAAAGTATATATATATACTTTTTATTATATTATATTATATTATATTATATTATATTATATTATATTATATTATATTATATTATATTATATTATATTATGCCTCCTTCCATATAATTTTTCAAGAATTGAGTGTGGAGTCACAAATAGCTGACATAACATTTATTAATTGCTTGGAATATTTATTAATTATTTGCATTTTTCCTAAACATACAGACACTTTGAACCAGCTAAAAACACCCCAAGTGGCTGTATACCAGGTGTCCAAGCCGCTTCAGAATAAAAAGCGTGTGTTGCTGTGCCAGGCAAAAGGCATGTTCCCAGACCTGGTGAGATTCACATGGCAAGCAGAAGATCAGAGTGGGAAAAAAGTGGAGCTGAAAGATGATGAGCAGCTGGAGCAGAGAGATGACAATCCGGAAGTCCGTATAACCAGCATGCTCATTGTAGACAAGGACAAAGTGAGGACCAGTACATTCACTTGCTCTGTTCAACACGACAGCAGCGATGAAGACCAGAGTGTCATCGTTCCAAGAGGTAACAGCAATAGCAAGTTTAATTTATAAACAAATACGTTTAACTTCTGTACAGTCTTGTTCATTCCTTGTGAAAAACTATTGTCACAATTCCATAACATATGGGACATATTTATTTATTTGTTTGTTTATTTATTTACAGACAAAGATGATATCACCACACAAATGTGTTCAATGTCAAAAACTGAAGAGGGTGAAGAGAAGAAATTGATGACTTCTGGTAAATATATATGCTTACGTCTGATCTAATGATTGACATTTTGGAGAATATTTCACACACACACACACACACACACACACACACACACACACACACACACACACACACACACACACACACACACACACACACACACACACACACACACACACACACAGTCTTGTGTTTATATATATGTAAGGTCTCTTTAGTGAGCTGAATTTCATTTTAGCTTTACAAAGAATTTTACATTGCATGGAATAACATTTCAATATTTCATTTGTCAAGTTCGATTTTGCAACCAAGTAAAACTAAATGATTGAATGGTTTAATGCCCAGGATGAAACACTCTATGATACTGACTTTGTGTGTCACCTGTGCAGGTTTGTTTGAGCTCAGTCACAGTCTGCATCTGTTCAGTGTGACGTATGTGATACTGCTGGTCAAGAACATACTGTATTTCTGCACCGTCTCTGTCTTACTGTGCAAGACAAATGCAGCGATTCCGTCCTGATCGGTTCATCAACCAAACAACACAGAAGGTTTTTAACACCCTACTCTACAGTATATTACACCACCATGTTCCCTGTCACATATTCTACAGGCAGATTTTAGTATATATGCTATACTGTATATTTAAACCTTGTGTGTCTTTATACTTGTCTGTGATTTCTTCTGGGCATTGCATTAGACATATATTAAGATGAGCTTTTCTGTCTAGACAGACTTCACATTTGAACTTACATATGGCCATTTAAGCATTTCTGTCTCTTCTTCTCCTTATGTTATTTTATTCCTCTTTTTATGTGATATATAAATGGCTTTCCAAACCCGAGCACAGCCTCAGCAGCCTTCTTTTCAACATTATGTATAGAATGTATTCCAAATGCAATACCTCTACTACTACTAATAATAATATTACATGATTTGACACCAACTGTTTTTCTTCTTGTCTTTCTTCTTATCATTTTTTCCCCACTCATAATTATATTTGTCTTTATGTTGTGTTTATCATTCAATAAAAATGCAGTTTGTTTTTAAACCCTGTCACTCATGTGTTGCCTGAATTATAGCACGCTGTTCAGCTAAAAAGGCTCTAGACAGTTGTTTAGACAGGACATATCAGTGTGCAAGGTTTAGTGTGATATAGACCCCCTTCCTGTTTGGCAGCTTCGGCATCAGATTTGTTGGAACATTACGAGCGAACTGTTTGCAATATAAACATTCTTTTCATAACTTCGCTAGGTCGGATGATGGATGCTAAATTTGGTGATGAATGGAAATAACTTTCAAGATTCAAGATTCAAGTTTCAAGAGTTTTATTTGTCACATACACAATTATATAGGGCACATATAACCAGCAGTGAAATGTGAGTCAGGCCCACTTCATGGACATTGCACTTATTAGAGAAACACAACAATGAAAGAATGAGATAAGAGTAAACAATGAAAATATAAGAATAAAATATAAAAAAAAGAGATATGTATACTGTAGAATAAAATATCTAAAAAATATGTATACTGTAGAATGAAAAATAATGTGCATGAAAGTAAACTGTAGTTATAAATATAAGATACACAGGGATGTACAAGGCAATGTGCATATGTGCATTATACTAAAGTCTTAAATATTAAGATACCCAGGAATGTGCAAGAGGCAAATGTGCAAACAGGTTGACACTTTCAGTATGTCAATATGAGGTAGTGTAGGAGGATTAGCAAAAGAAATGTTTTAGTCAAAATCTAAGATGGTAGAAGATCTTTATTAGGAAAGAAAATTGTTGCACTCATCTGCAGGAAGGCATATATTACATATTGGAGAAGAAGAAGAATACACAGCTAATATAGTAAAATATAGTGATTAATATTCATAAAAAATAGTTTTGGTGGAGAATGTTCACAATACCAATACCGATGTTATGTCATCATACAACAATTTTTGTGGTTTATTTATTACCAAATAATATCAATTAAATTTTTTTTAAATATTAAGTAGCATTTTATTGAGCAATATTAAACAAAATATACAACAAATATCAGTTGTGCAGATGCTTGAAGTGTGTGTGTGTGTGTGTGTGTGTGTGTGTATGTATGTGTGCACATCTGTGTGTGTATGTGTGTGTGTCTATGTGTGTGTGTCTATGTATGTGTGTGTGTATATGTGTATGTATTTGTGTATGTATGCATGTATGTATGTGAGAGAGAGAGAGTGTGTGTGTGTGTGTGTGTGTGTGTGTGTGTGTGTGTGTGTGTGTGTGTGTGTGTGTGTGTGTTTGTGTGTGTTTGTATGTGTGTGTAAAGGGGCAGTGTGGTAGGTGTTGCATGCAGTGCAGCTGAGTGTGTTTACTAGAAAACCACATGCAACTTGAACACAGTTCAAAGCTTCTGCAGGATGTTGGTGTGTGAATCTCTGAGGCTCTGTGTGGTTTCACTAAGAGCAAAAATAACTCTGTGTTTCTGCATAGCTTCTAGACATTTGTATTAATATCTCCACTACACTATAACTGAAATACATAGAATAAGGGGATCATATAATGTTTTTATAAACTGATGTTAATTAGTTATATTTCTCTGATTAGCTTACTTGTCTGACCTATTACTGCTCTCATTCCTGACATTTAACTGTAAAATTAGATAACGTCAGAACATAACATTTTCTGTCATGATTGGATTTTTTTCTTAATATAGTGCTTATGAAATAAACATCTAAGAAAACGTTTGCATTAAGAAAACAATGAGGCTACTTTTGTAGGTTACTTTAAATGTACAGTTGGAATCAGCGGCAGATCTAAGAAAGTGTGTGTCATCCTCTATTCTCACTATTTCCATGAACTCCATGAGTTTTGTTTTAATATTAAATTATTACATATACTACATGAAGAATATGAAATCATCTTCAAACTGCAAAGTAAATACACACACACACACACGCACACACACACACGCACACACACGCACACACACACACACACACACTTTCTTTAAGAAAGAAATGTTTCTTTTTTATATTTTTCACAAAAAAAACTCATTAACCATCTAACTAAAACTGTTGATATAATGTTGAATAAATTATTTTCTGGCATTTACGTCATACATTTTGTCTGAAAACATCAGTCTGTGTAAGTTGGCATTATTCACTTTAAACCAGCAGTGTTTGCTAATGCCAGCTCAGACTGAACTATAGCAGATAACTCACCAATTTAGTTAACCCTTTTTCTCAAATGTTACAAATTCTTTGTAATGGTATCTAACAGAAGAAAAATACATGTCTCACATTGAAAACCAACAGAGTCCCGACTCTTTTTATTTCAGACTCACAGCCTGAAATCATTGGTTTGTTTATTCTGATTGAAAGTCCATTTCCATTCCTCTGGCAGAATGAAACCCATTGTGCTGGTAAAATTGAAAATGAAATTCCTTCAGTGCAAATGAATAAGAATACGATATGATTTTAAAATATTCATAGTCTATTTGAATTAAAAATAAATGCACATTTGCTATCATAGGCAGTTTTGACCATGTTTATCGGTGATGATGCACCTGCACTCTCAAAATACCACTTTTCCTGAAATTGTCATAAAATACCCCTGTTTACTCATGAGACATGATGACTATACTGTGACAGAACTCTGCAGCCCCCTAATGGTAATCACTCTGAAAACATTTAAAATGCATTTAAACTATTAGCATATAATTTCTTCTGATCTGAAGACAGCATTGTGTGTGTGTGTGTGTGTGTGTGTGTGTGTGTGTGTGTGTGTGTGTGTGTGTGTGTGTGTGTGTGTGTGTGTGTGTGTGTGTGTGTGAGTGTGTGTATGATGTGTTTCCTTGCTTTGCCTTTTGCTACGTGATTACATAAAGGACAGGTAAAAGTTGACATATAGAAATGTACAATATGTGTCTGAGGAAAGTTTAAAATTTAAAATTTAAAGTTTAAAAAAGTGGATTTTTCAGTGAATTTCTTTCTAAACTTTAGTCAATTTTAAAATCTAAATTAAAATTAAATCATAGTGGCAGACACTGGTATTGCCACTAACATTGAAGGAGAATATTAATAATATATTTCATCAATATTTAGACAAAGAATCTATCAAAAAAGCAGGACGTGACATTAGCTGGGAGATTCCTATAAAAATAAATAAATAAAAAACAACTTTAATTTAATTTGCAGTTAAAATGCAACAGAAATGATCTTGCACAGGCATTTTATTCCAGACTATTAATATTAAAAACAGTTATCACGTTGTTACCTGGTGTACTTCTGCTGCTGTAAAAAGACTGACAGTGAGCAGATCACCAGAGGGGGAGTAAACTACAGAGTGAACCTCTCTTACTAATATTCCTTCAGTAATCCCTTCGGTTCCACAGAGCATCTTACACACCTTACACTTGCCATGAATCTCACATTGCCTTTTCTGTTGCTCATTTCCCTATTATGTTCAGGTAAGATTTACTCCTTTAATCTATTTAATTCTCTTCACTGACTCTGTTTTAATTATAATACCTCATTTTCTTTAGCGGTAATTTTGCACTTTTTCCACAGCAGACAATGCTGAAGAGCTGCATCAGAAGTTCTTAATGACTAAACCTGCTAACAAGTTGACCAAGATAGAATGTAGCTTCTTTTCAAAGTGTGAATATTCCATTCACTGGTATCAGAAGAAAGAAGGTGAACCTTTCAAGAGAATTCAATATGTGTATATTGGTGGTCAAACCATCCACAATGAACCTGGATTTGAGACACTGAAATCCGAGGAGAGAGGAAATCAACTATTTTTAATAATCCCCAATGTAAAGACAGAGCATTCAGCAACATACTATTGTGCCTGCTGGGTGTGGAGAGACACAGTGAGATAACACTACAAGTGTTGTACAAGAACTCTACAGCATTGAACCCACCATCATACAGCTTGTAATCATCATTCTGCATGCTGAACCATTTACCTCACTAACACACATCATTTACAGTATATGACATTAAACAAAATCATACATCACTTCATAGATAAAACAAACCTGTAGGAGCCATCACTAGTTCTTTCTCATATTGGTGACCGAGGTCTTGTTAAATGCAGTGTATACAGAATGTATAATGTATAAATGACACACATCAGTGCGTTAAACCTCATAAACCGTGGTGAACTCAGAAATGACACAGACCTGTTAGTTCTTCAGGAGCTTTTGGTTGCTTAATTTCACTTGACTACAAACTGGGATCAGAGCACAGAGTCAGCCATGATGCAGTGCCCCTGGAGCAGAGAGGGTTAAGGGCCTTGCTCAAGGGCCCAACATTGGCAGCTTGGTCCACCGATCAACCTAGAGCCTTAACCACTTGAGCCACCACTGCCCCAAAAGTGCAGGTGAGCAAACATTGCAAGACTGCGTAGTACAGTAGTTGAGAAAGGACAGTACACTACCAACCAGTACAGAGTTTTATAATGAACAACGTGCAATAGTAAAATGCTGTGGATGTAAAAGTAATGCTCCCTACAGCATTTTGTTTTGCTCAACCTAGGTAAAGGTAGAGATGCTGCAGCCTTAGCTTTCCAGACAGATGCTGAGGAATAATCATGCTTAATGCTTCACCGAAGTCTATAAACAGCATTCATATGTACAGTATGTGTACTTTCTGTGAAGATGGAGCATAGTGGTAATGACATCATCTGTCAAGTTGCGGTTCAACAGGGTCTTGATGTGTCTCATTACGAGCATCTTGAAATCTGAAACAGGGCTGTCTTAATCGATAAAAACTAATTGCAAAATAAAAGTTAAAAAACAAAACAATTTCATAACAAATAACAAAAACCATAGACAGGTTAAAAAGTCACAACGAGGACTCGCAATGCGGAGGAAATAAATAGACAAGTTAATAGACAAAAACAGACAAAAACATGTGACACACACAAGCTGGCAGAATGCCCCCTAATGTTCCGACAGAGAATGTCCAATAAAAGTCCTGATAGACCCTGCTTGAAAATACTGGGGAGTTTTGATCCTGACAAAAACCAAGAATGAGTGAGTAGAGCAGCAAAGTTCAGAGGGTGAGCAAGGGTCACAGAAAGGCCCAATAGGGGAGCGAGGATCTCGGTGAGGCATAAGGGGTGAGCGAGGAGCACAGCCAGGATCACGACGGCAAGGCCGGTGTGTACTGAGTGATGTCCTCAGCTTAGTAGAAGGCCAGGCAAAGTTCAGAACTGAGCCATGTGCATGATTTGCCTCTCTGATGACTCAGGACACATTGGCCCTCACTGTTCTTAGGGCGAGTCTCTAGTCTTCACCTTTGCAGTCATCCACAGCTTCTGACTGGAGCATGTGTGATGGTCAATGCACTCAAAACAGTCCTGAAGAGCACAGATGGCTCCTGCTTGCCAGGGTTTCACCTGCTTCAGAACTGGGTAACAGAGATGTGGTCTAAGTAGCTAGGGTGGGGGCGGAGTTTCGGACTGTACACACCGGAGATGTTTATGCAAACAAGATCCAGTGTGTGTGCCCCTTTTGTTATTGAGTTAAACATCAACAGCATAAAAATAATGTGATTAAAATGCAAAATTACTACACACTACTAATGATGTCATAATCATAATACATAACCGTATTTCAAAAATAGATGGTAAAATAACAAACGAGAAAAAATGAGATAAATAAACACTCTAGATACTTTATACAAATTCATATCTGTGTGGAACAAACTAGCTTTTATGTTTGTGTATGTTACAAAAGACATAGGAATACAAAAATTAAAATATGCGCATGAATTACTAAGAATTTCTCCTGGCTTTCAGAGTAAAGACCTTTTACAGTATCACATGACTTAAAAGAAAGTTTTAGATAAGCAGCAGTTTTAAGAAATGCCTTTCTACCTGAGTTAGCGGCACCTTCTACCAGCATCTAGTGGTAAGATCAGCCTAACCCTAATCCTAACCCTAATCCTAACCCTAGGACTAATCTGTTGAAATATCTTCATTTGAGTTTGGTTTGCTTACTTAATATTCTTAAGTAGGTTAACAAAATTAGATGTGATACATCAGTTATTCAATATTACATCATTTCAAGCAAAAATTTGAATGAATATTTTTGTCTCTACTTTAAGCTTTTAAAACTAATTTTCTTAATGTAAAGCAAACTTGACTAAAGTGACAATGTCTAATTATTATGAATTACACAGCATGCAAATGGCCTTGGTGCTGAGATGTGTTTAGAATATACTGTACACACTACTGTATTATTATTTAGATGCACTGCATTTTTTGTTAGAAGTATTTGATGAAGTCTGTGTCACAGTGTGACTACTACTATACCAGGAAAGTATTTGGATCTGGAACTCATCTTATCGTCACCGGTATGAGCACATCATGCAGTTGATATAAAGTAATACACATATATAAATATTTATTTAATATATAATTACACACTTATTAGAATTTGTCTCGTAAAAGACTAAAAGATTTCATATTTGTGTGAAGTTTTTCATGCTCAGCATTTTGGAATTGATCCTTGGTTTTAGTATAACTTTAGAATTAATATGTATGTATTATATTAAACAGTTGCTCACTTATTTATACGTTATAACTTATGTTATATGTTATACAAATATTTATTAGATACATCATAGATTAGATTATTTTGCTTGAACTGTGAACAACCTGACCATCACTCTCATAATATCTTGTTGAACATCGCAGTCCAAATTCAGTCCTCTTTTCTAATATAATAATCTCTACTCTTCTGGAAAGGCATGTAGAGTTTAGAGATGTGAGGATTTGTGTCTATTTAGCTATAAGAGATTGGGGAGGTTGGGAACTTATCTCAGACGAATTGTGTGTGTAGTTGACGCTCCAGTTCAGCCCGTAGTTCAGAATGGTTGAGGTCAGGGTCCTATAGCGTTCTTATGGTCCTCAGTTTGTGTCCTTGTTTAGCTCAGTTGTTAAGGAAGTGGACTACTGTTCTGAGTACTAATCCCAGAACTGTAAAGATGCCACTGTTGGGTCTTTGAGCAAGACCCTTGATTTAAACACACTGTTTAAATGTAAGTCACTCAGGATAAGAGAGAGTCTTACAAATGCCTTAAAATGTAAAATACATTGTCACATGCTATCATGTTTGCACCTTGGGTCCAGTGACGTGTAATCTTTGTGGTATGGGTATGAAGGTCTAGTGTCCAAATTTCTTGGCCATATAGTAAATATAACTTCATTTTGCTTGTCTTTTTGTCTAATCATGTTTACTGATTGCTCACTAACTACACTTGTATGTTGTCTATAGATTCAGACACCATAAAGAACCAGGTGAAAAGACCTCAAGTGTCTGTGTACCCAGTGTCCAACCCACAAGAAAATGGAAAAGTTGTTCTGCTGTGCCAGGCGAGATGCATGTTCCCAAACCTGGTGAGATTCACATGGCAAGCAGAGTATCAGAGTGGAAAAAAAGTGGAGCTGAAAGATGTGGAGCAGCTGGAGCAAAGAGATGAAGATCAAATTCAGATCACCAGCATGCTCATCGTAGACGAGAAAAAAGCTATGCGTAATAACTTCATCTGCACTGTTCAACACGACAGCAGCTTCGATGAGCAGAGATTCGTCATTCCGAAATGTAACAACAGTAGCATTTAATTATTATTTTTTAAGAAACCATATTTAAATGCTTGAATGCTCAGGTTTTAAGTGTGATTATTTTGTTGTGTCTCTTCTGTACAGGTTTGTTTCAGCTCAGTCACAATCTGTACCTGTTCAGTGTGTCATACGTGATACTGCTGGTGAAAAATGTGCTGTATTTCTGTTTCCTCTCCATCTTGCTGTGCACGAGAAACAGAGTGAAAGAGGAGACGGTCAGAAGCAAAGCTAACTGAGAAGCCCTTTCTATGATTTCCATTAATTTGTTTTGAAGTAGAATTTGTACTAGTACCTGCTTTATATCCTCTTTTTTTCTGTCATTTTACAAATGCACTGAAAACATAAGAGTGATTTTAATGACGTGTATTCTCACACAAATTGTTTACTTCCTTCATCTGTTACTACCTTGAACAGTGCTTTGATTTTTAGAAGTCATTTTTTCTGCACTATGGATACTATAAGAAATGTCGGAGATTACCTCATTAAAATAATGTTTAAATAAAGAAATAAAGACGATAAATGCGTCTCTTGTGTATTCCAAAAAAAAAAAAAAACAGGTCAGGAGTGACTCTGCCCTGTAACTAGATCACTGACAGATGGTACTGAGAGATGGTTTCAGTATTACTTGACCCAGTTTTACAAATCTTTACGTTTAACACACATGTACAGTCCAACATATCTGTAGCCCTTTAAGATTCACAGCAGTATAAGCAAGATTGCAGGGACTTTTCAACTAATAGTAAAAATGACGCAATGACGCTTGTGATTTTAAACAAGTAAGAAAGTCTTTGGTAAACATAACTGCACTACTAGAATGTTCCCCTGATGATTTCTCATAAGCAACTATGTTGCTTACAGGGAAGATCATTTTCTTTGTGTGCTTTGACCTGACATGCTTTTTATGGTTTGGGGACACATCCCGACACAGTAATATTGAAAGGCTTACTCTAGCATAGTTACTGCTTTGGCAATTTCAGACAAAGTAGCGTGTACATGTTCCATGGGGATCGAAAAAGAGAACCCCAAAGTCACATGCAAAACTTTAGAGAAACTGACACATACGACAAGGTACGACACCAGCGTAGCATAGATCAGCGATAAACCACCGCTGTAGCATACAGCTCAGATAAAGAGGACATGGTTAAAGGCAAAAATAGAGTTTTAGAGCAAATAAATGGAAAATGTCAATTTGCTTGAATTTATTTAAATATTCTTTGGGGAACCCCAAATATTTTGGGAAGCTTTTTGTTTTTTTAAAGGTCATTTTGTTGTAGAACGAAATGACAGAAACGGCTGTGGGTATAAAGTGTTGAGTGTTCATTTCATACACTGCAACTGAGAGGGCTTACGGGAAATAAAACTCATGCCGCAGCTTCCCCTCATCTCTGTTATGTGCTGAGAAACTATTAGCTTCTACAGGATGTGTGTGTGTGTGTAACTGGTATTGGTGTAATGTTTGAAAGTGATATATACACACACACATATCTATATATCTATATACACACACACATATACATATTTATATAATAATAAATATAAATTAGTGTATTATATTTATATTAATAATATATAGTAATATAATATTTTATACACACACATATACACACACACACACATATATACACACACACACACACACATATACACACACACACACACACACACACTTATTTTTATTTATTATTAATTAATAAGAAATTGACACAGTCATCTGAAATGAAAAGAAACTTTAATTAAAACTAATGATTTAACATAAAAAAGCAGAATGGCACAAAATGATTTCCAAATCTCGAAGGCTGATCGTTTCACACAGCCCTCACATACAAAAAGATCTTGCCTAAAGTATCAACTCAAAAATCAACTGCTTAAAAAAGTTTCTTATGAATAAATGCACGTGTGGTATTTGGTAATGTCTACTGGCAGACAACATGCATGTGAAATGATCGTTCTGATGATCATGCAGAATCATGAGAGCCCTTTATGGTGCATGTTATTCTATGTGTAAAGCGAACTGTCCCAAACCTGTTACAGGTAAAATATAATTGCCTATAACATGTTTACAAGGACTGACAGCAAACGTTAAAATAGTGACTGAATAAAACAGCATGAAGAACAATTTAAATAAATACGATTCTGAACACCCCAAATAATCTGTGGTATTGCAGTCACAGCCCCAGTTAATGAACATTTACACATTAAGGATTATTTTAGTGATCTAAATATTATATAAACCCAAGAAGCATTGAGAAGAGTCTACAGCCCTCGTTATATAAGACACCAGGAAGTCACAATTGCTGCCATTTGCTATTGTAGAGCCTTAAACAAAAGTGGATCGAGAAAATATCAAAGTGCAGGAAAAGCAAATGCAAACACTTGTTCGTTTTAAACCTTGATATTTGTTCAGGAGCAAATCAAAAGGCAATATAGAAACACCATTTTGGCTGAACATGATGCTCATTGACTTGTTCTGTGTAAACGGGTTACAGTAGAGAGAGCTTGGGAAAAGAGTGGCTGTTAAGATCACTTGGAAGATAACCCACAGAAATTAAAATGCAGCTCAAGGTAGGGTCGCACACGCCGAGACCTTAAAGCTGGCACAGTACTGATTACTCCTGAGCAACCCAGAGACCCAGCCTTAATGAACATTCCAATACACGTGCACCTTCTAACACCTGCTAGACGATGGGTTTCTCAAGGTCCTGCTTGTCATCCAGATCTTCATCAGAATCTGAAGAAGAGTGAACAGATTTATGTTATAAAAACACAGGGAAAATATGAATTGCTTTCAGACAGTTTATTGTGGCACGGGAAGTTTGTAGAGCATTTGGGTTATTTATGTTTATATTGGACAGGAATAGAAATCAGTTGCACAGATGCAGTTGCATCGCGTATGATCGAAAGATTACCTGATGAATTCTTCTAAATTAATTTTTCCCCCACTGATACTGTACATTACTTCAGTGGTGATCGTCCCTTTTTGTGTCTGTGTTTCCCACAGCATTAAACGTAACTATGAATAGCTATAAAAGCACTGGGTTGTTCATTAATAAATGAAAATATTATAATCAGGATTACTGGAAAAACCTAATGACTTGTTACTTAGTAAAATAAACTGGGTTTGCGAAACTCACAAGGTTGTGGTTTTATTCTGTGGCACCATGTGGTTTAAGGTCATTTGTTTAAGTGTATCTGAATAAATGATGTGCACCTGGACTCTTTTTTTTAAACCTGTGGTTCAACAGTCGCACAACAGTACCGCTTGCTCACAAATGACATTACATTATATAACACATGATGTCTACATTATAACAGGTTTACGATACGCATCGTGCTGTCTGGTAGGTAATGATCTCTTACCTGCAACAGACTCTGGTGGTGAGTAGAACGGTCCATCTGAGTGAGGCCCTGGCATGATGAGTGGAGCGGTCTCTGAGATACTCTGTATTGTTAGATACCCTGTCACAAGAATGTGTGATTGTTAATATGTTTTAGATAGATAGATAGATAGATAGATAGATAGATAGATAGATAGATAGATAGATAGATAGATAGATAGATAGATAGATAGATAGATAGATAGATAGATAGACAGATAGATAGATAGATAGATAGATAGATAGATAGATAGATAGATAGATAGATAGATAGACTTTTTCACATCATTGACGGTACGAACGCTGTTGTAATTTAACACAACAAACTCACTGTTTTCCTCAATGGCTTCCTGTGGTAGAACTTTGAAGTCTAGAAGCCACGTCTCCAGCCACACCAGGATAAAGGAGGTGATGGGAAGCAGGTAACCGAATGCCCCCTGAGACAGCAGCTGGACACGGATAAGAAGCATTAAGAGCCGATTCATTCTTCGTTTTACAGTTTGTGATGCATTTTAATAATAAGTCATAGAAATTACACTGGCGGTCAAAATCGACCGACCTCTGGCTATTAAAAAATAAATAAATCAGAGAACTGTAAGAAATAAGTTAGTGATCATATGAACTCTTCACCTGATGTCCTTTATAATCTAGATGAATTTTTACTGTGAGTAGTGTTGTGTGATAACTTCAGCTTTGTACGGTGCTGCTATTAACTTTATAGGAAGAGTCGGTTTAGTGAAAGGGAATCTAGTGAAAAAAGAAACTGTACCTTTGATATAATTACTTTTGCAATTAAGAAACCACTGGTGATCGCCGTTATCATCTGTAAAGAAAATTAAAAGGTAAAACATTCCTGAGTAACACTGATCTTTAATGATGTATTGTTTGCAATGCACTAGCTCATTTTTTGCTATTTATATCCAAGTGAATACTTTGACAGGTTTCTAAGCTTGATTAGACTTGTGCTGATCATCCAATGACTTCTATTACAAAACATTTAAACTTTGCAGTAAACCTGACAATGAAAGATGACAGAAAGCATAAGACAGACCACTAGTGCCCCCTTGTGTCAATATGAGGAACATTAACCCCTGTGGAAGAGGACGTACCGCGATGGCCCACCAGTGGCGAAGTCTACAGACAGCGTATGCCAAGATCAAGGCGACAAAACGGAACACAGCCAATAGCTAAAGAGGGAGAAAAGAAACATGTGTTTTACACAATATATGCTATAAAGTGTACACTCTGTGGAACTGTTCCCTTAAAAAAACATTAGTCTTATTGAATTTTGATTGCCTACAAAAACAAGAAGACACAAGACAAGTGAGTGCATACTGAAGACTAGCTGCCTGAAATGTCATAAAACACTGTAAAACACAATAAATCCTCAACAGCCATTAGCATTTAGCTATTAGCAGATTCTCTCCCAACCAGATTCACTCCTATTTACGTAGAGCATTGCAAATTGAAGCAAATAAACTGTTACTTACAAAAATGTCAAAAAAGGAACTGTGGTAGTCATATTGGAGCACCTCCTTTTTCAGCTGTTCCTGTATTCCTCCATTGACCTGAAGCAAAGACCACAAAGAGGATGTATGTACGTTTACACTCAGTTACCTTTACTAGGAACACCTGTACAACTACGGTTATTTAATCAGCCAAGATTGTGGTAGCAGCACAATGCATGAAATCATGCAGATATTGCTTAAGTAGCGTTTACTGTAATACGTTACATTGATCTGACGTAATACGTTACGTTTCTTCACTTTGATTTGTTTACAGTAAGTAAATGTTGCCTTAAACATCAAGCTTCTATCATCTCAAACTTACATTGAGCTCAATGATCCAGAGCAGAGTGATAAAGAGAAGGTCAAAGGTCACAAACAGGCAGAAGGTTCTTCGGAGGTCAGAGATGCACTTCTTTTCCAAGCCATCATAGGAATCAATGCGGGTGTACATTGGGGTGGAGTTGACGGAGCCCACACGCCTTGTCGTGGCTCTCGAGTCCACACTGCTGCACTGACTGGCCATGACCTGTCACTCTCACCAGGCCAAACCCACTGCTTTATATCCAAAGGCAAGGAAGCTGCACCTAACAGCCATGTCCGGTGAAGCTGGTCACAAAGAGAAACAACACAAAAACATTTCAATGCTAAAGCAGGACTATTTCAGGAAGTGGCCAGGATCATACACAGCTCTTCCTTCAATGGCAATATGAGCTTGACAAGGAAAACTTCCTTGTCTGCGGTTGTATTTTTTTGATTGGAAAAAAGTTATTATACCATAAATATATTCCAATTATAGTTACATATGCACACTGGCTCTCAAATTTAATGAATGTGATAATCCTGAACACTGGATTTACAGTAAATGTTGCAACACGCTGGTGAAAAGGCAATGAAAAGGCTGATACCTGCTTCGGTTTGCGTAAAAGGATCAAACTGTGGATGCCATGTCAATCTAGCTACAAAACAGGACTGCAAGAATTAAGGTTTTTTCCCCTACTTCTCTACTGCATGTAATAAGACACTGCCTGTGTGCTCGGGGCCAGACACATCCATTATTTATGTACTTCCATATCCTGGATGCTAAACAATGCTGACTGCCTTTATGTTTCCCTTTACATCTCCAACTTTAGATACCACATAACACTAGCAAAACAAACAAAAAAACATTATAATGCAAAAATTCTCTTATCACATGGGCAATAAAGGATCCATCAGGAAAAGGGTGAGAAAAAGAAATGAGAAAAAATCCAGGGACTTAATAAATGACATTTTCTGTATGGTGAAAACTGAAGCATCGTAACTCAACACAATAAACGCTACAAAACAAAAGAGATGCACTGACAGGTTTATCGGCCCACGCTCGGTTGATTAGACACAAGCTTGTAGGGCAGATTTAAGATTTAAATACTGTTTTCATAGAACTACTACTCCATATGAATATGATGATTAGGAGATCTCTCAAAGGGGAACCTTTAACCTCATAAGCGACTGGAAGAACTCTGAAATGGAAATGAACATGAAGACTGAACAAACATCAAAAACATAACAAAATATCCGTGTCCCTCAAACACAGAGTGCTCACAGCTGCAGTAATCACTCAGAACAGTTTTACACACTAATATCTTGTTATTTCTTCAATTTAATAGCTAAATATTTCAGAGTATAAGCATAAGGATATGTTCTATTATTTGGCTTTATTTCTTCTAGATCACTGGCAGTTTTTAGCACGACATCGCAGGCAGAAATAAATTTGTTGACCCGATTCTGTTTCTTGATATTATTACTAAGACAAATGCCTAAAAACGAACAGACCAGAAAAGAACAGATGAAACAGATTCAATGAAAAAAAAAAAAGTTGCACCATAGATAAACTACATGAGCAAACATTTATGGAAACCTGACCGTTAAAACCCATACGTAGTTCTTCCCCAAATTGTTGCCACATAGTTTGAAGCAGATAAGTAACACATTTTGTGTAACACGTCTTTGTATGCTACCATGACAGTTTCCCTTCTCTGGAAACAAAGGATCCACCTGTTCGGACACGACGGCGTCCCGGTTAACAAAGTAAACTCCAAAGTGAACAATTAGTTTGCTGATGTTGGAGTGGAAGGAAGAACTTGAGTCTGCCGCAAAGATCCCTGACCTCAACCATAACAATTTACAAAGCCTCAGCTCTAGAACAATGTAGACACTTCCTCAACATAGATGTGACATGTTCAAATGTGACAAAGTGAAGTAACACCTTCTACACAAACTATATTGTAATACATGAATGCACTAGTTGCTGTATCCATCAGGACGTCCTGCCAGAGGAAGGTAGCTCTTCTGCGCATGCTCTGCTGAAGGCATTTTCTAATCACAAGACACAGGATCAACATGGATGAAGCATTCCTTCATAACATAAAACGAATAAACAAACTATTAAACAATAACAGTTCATTAGCTTGTAAATCAGATGATAACCACAACAAAACCAGATGAAGTCTTGTAGTTAGCAATGTGCAGGAAATTAAGCTGTTTGCATTGATGTACTAAATGTGGCTGTGTACTGTTTTAAAATAAACAAACAAACAAATAAAACATAAAGTGTTCCATGTTCTTCTGCTATCGGTGCTCGTTAGCAAACAAGCTAAGCTACATAACACAAGCTAATACACTCAGTGATGTAATCAAACCTCGCCGTATCAGTATGAGCTGCAGTGTTTACTCACCTCACACTACCGAGTAGATGTTAAACTAAACTAGCTTAGACCCCAAACATAAACAAACTAGCTAGTGAACAGCTTATAACGTTTATATTATTGTTAGTCTACACTGGGCCGTGCTGTCAGTTCGCTGAGGCGGCTTTATGCTGAGCTCAGGCCAGTTCTTGGTTTCTAATATAACTGTTAAAGGTAGTTTTAAGCTACAAACCACAGATCCGCAATCAGTACGAAATTAGGACTTCGTGACGTGACAAGGAAGTGACGTAGCCGTATTTTGAACAAGGGATTGTGGGACTTGTAGTTCTCTGTCCAGTGTATGCTAGTTAGCTGTTCAATGTCAACAAGATTATAAGTTACTTTAGAGTTCACAGTCGGATTTGGCTTATTAATGAAGGAACGATGTTCATTGTTACCACTGATTTTGCTTGTTTGTTTATTTGCTTGTTTAACAAAACATTAATCACTAATCCATCGTTACATCGTTATTGGTTTTCACACTCTGGCGCAGAGACCCAGTAGAGTTCATGGTTTAATGGGTTAACGTTTTGCTTGTCTTTTATTGAGTTGTTATTGCACTTTATGGCCAAAAACATCAACTGTAGCACATGCTAATAAATATATTCATGTGAGAAAAAAATCGTGTCATTAAATGTGTCATTAACATGATCTGGTTCTTATGAGAGTCTGTGAAATAAATGTTTTCCCATTTCCAGTCTAGGCGATTGATACGTGGATTTTCAGATGTAGCTGAGCTGGATATTTTGCATGGCAACTTTGGTTTATAACCACAGCAACTGTATCAAATAGTCTTACATCTTAAAACCACTTAAACAAGTTAAAAGACTGTATGCAGGATTACTTTATGTTGTCAACTGCCTATTACGAGCTTACTTAATTAGATAGCAGCCTGTAGTATAAGCTAAATGTGATAGCATCTTGGCTCGAGGTTATGTACTGTAGTTATGTCATAGTTGCTATGTCAAGTATTATATCATCCTGCTCCATCATAAGCTTGTCAGCTGCTTTTCTGAAAATGAGAATCTCTGAAATAAGATTTAGAAGACTGAAATAAAACTACTTGGAAGTTCATGGAGGCTCATTCATAACAAATAAATACAGTTTATAAAGTTTTGGAAAGTAATATGGTAACATTTCTTTGAATTCAGTGGCGTTTGGGCTTAATTGTTCAATATTAATTAAATGGCTTTTAACAATCTATTTTTTTGGTTCCACACAGACAGAGACACGCGTACAGTATAATTCCTTTACTAACATTGTTTTATTATTACTCTCTTAGGTTATGGATTTGTAGCATGGATTAATGAAAATTAAAGCAGACATGTTGCATATGTAATGTAAGTTGCATGAATAAAAGCCAGTTAGAAATGGGAAATACATTCACATTACATTTGTTCTTAAAAAAGAAATATAAGCTGAATTAACTGTTAGATGTGGGGACAGAATGCAGAAATATGCTTAGGTTAGATTGAAGTGAAATATGGTTGCCTATGTATGCATTGCATTTGGTTTAGAATGTATTCCTGTTTAAATCTTAGGCACAAAAGTTGGAGAACTAAAAATGATCTATACTCTTTTATTTAATCGTGTATATGAGGTCTTGGTGCATAAAGCTACGGCTATGCTTTCCAGGTAGATAAACCTACTTTTCATTCTGTCTCAATGACTTTATTATCCACCTTGAAATCCTACTATGTGCCAATCATCAAGCTGAGCAGACGGCAGAAAAGTGATTGACTACGAATAAAAGGCTCAGCAGTCAGAGGTCATAGGTTCAGACAGAGCCGAAGTGCAGGTGCTGGGTGGGATGAACACATCAGGGTCACTGATGCCCGGTTCCAGGTCAAAAAAGCGAGTGGTGGTGGTCACACTACTGTTCTTAGTGTACGTCTCGTGCACAGGGTAGCAGTCTTTCAAGGTGTAAACTCCCACCCAGGTCTCATCTGTGAGGCAAACACAAACATATGCAGTGTAGTAATAATTAAAGAGATATACCTTGTATGACCCTGTTGGCCAGTGCTGACAAGTCTAGTGCTTGTATGCCTCAAGGTAAAGCCTCAAATACTCTTATAGTACAGAATAAATCAATCAGAAAAAACGCTACTGATAAACTATTTCAATCATGGAGACCTTTTTATGACTTTAATGCTAATAACAAAGTCTATTGGATCAAAGTATATACTTTGTGTTTTTGGTAATGCACTTATACAAACTAGAAATACCTTTTATTACAGTGGACTAACCTTTGCGAGCATGCTTTCGGTCAGACCACTCTTGAACCTCAATCATATCTCCAGGCCCACCAATGAAATACTGATCCTCATATGTGGAGTTCATTGGGATGTCATATGGGTCCCAAGCCTCGGTCAAATTCAGCTTAGCACATGCTTTGGTGACTTGTTCAATCTGGAAAAACACGCCACTCTTAAACAAGTAGATGTATTCAAAGAACCTATTGAAAGAGTGACAATGTTAGGTACATCGTTCAGGAACAGGCTTACAGTAACTACAAGCTCTGTATAGATAGGCATAGTCTAGTGTCTACTTTGGTACACAAATCTGAGACAGATTATCTGACTGGGTGTATGGACAAGATCCAGATAGAAAAGCAGAAAATCATGAAAGAATTCTGGAGAAAAAATGGTTCTGACTTCATGACTGACTTAAATGTAATTCCCAATGTTTTTTTTTTCAGAAATCAGACACAAAGGTGTGGTGAACAACCTGAAAGCATTAATTTTCAAGTTGCATTACCATCAATATCAAGGAACAACAATTTGTATGTACAGTTTGTACCAAGTTTCTGCATCCCTCCTGCATTAAACCGTTTAAATAAACCTTTAAATAAACCTTTAAATACAGTTTCTTTAATCGTATTATGCTTGCTGTGTCTGTACGTCATTCACAACATTTATCCTGATAACTGATCGCCTCCTATAATAACCATCACACGCAGCAGGACTCGGTTCATCCCTGCCATGCTGCTCGACACACAAAACTGAGAGTCATACAGACGATTCACACTCACAGTCACGCTAACAAATAAGGGTAAAAGATGGTTTCCATTGAAACGTTTTGATTAATTTAAACTGGAAATATAACAGCTTCCGTTTCACCTACTTTTTTTTAAGTAATACTAATTATAATAATTTAAAATAACGCCTTATGTAATCGAATCGAATCTCCATTTTTCGGTTCATCTAAAAGAGCTAACTCAAAGAGCCGACTCGTTTACATCATAAAATGGGATCAGGCTTTTTCTAATCCTTCATGTTGTGGATTTATGACATTTTATGGATTTAAACGTTGAGAGAAGACTTACATTTAAGTTAGATATAAAATCATATCTGTTTTAATGTTATACACCACAAAAGAAAAATAGATTCATGTATTTTTATTAAAGCAGATAATAATACACTTAAAAACTACTGACAATAAAAATAAACGTACTTCTTGCACGGTGTGTGTCCTGTCTTCTGTTCGAACACTCTTATGCGTTGATTTACTGCATCATACGCCACGGATGCGCGCGTGTTCCTCCCGGTGCTGTGGTCATACTGGACGGTTCGACCCTCCCACTGTAACGGGGCGACACACGGCTGCCCCGTGCGCCCCAGAGAACTCGCTCCTACCGCCAACACGTACATTACAAACAGATACACTAAACTATTCTGCATTTTTGGTCATTAAAACGCCAAATATTCTATATTTTATGTTTTATAAATATTTCTTGGTGCATGCGCAGGTGCAGAGGGATCGAGCGATTTGACAGCCCAAGACCGACAGCACGAGCGCACACCCGAACAGCGCGTGCGTGCTAGCAGAAACTCGGAATCTGATTGGTCAAATAAATGCACGCATGCATAGAAAATTAAAGAGACAAAGTCAGCGTATATTGTATATTAAAGCAAACAGACAGACAGACAGACAGACAGACAGACAGACAGACAGACAGACAGACAGACAGACAGATAGATAGATAGATAGATAGATAGATAGATAGATAGATAGATAGATAGATAGATAGATAGATAGATAGATAGATAGATAGATAGATAGATAGATAGAAAAAGATTAAACATCCCTGATGCAGTTTTTTGTGACAAGGTGAATAGATTTTTTTTTAAAAACAGAGAAACATAATAAAAATACTTTGTTAAAACCTTTCACCTTTTCTTTCTGATACAGCATTCAGACTGTGTTTTTTTTCCAGACTTCACTATACCCAGCCACACAATGGGGGCATCCACAAAAAATTCAAAGATCAACTGCGAGACCTAATCTCTCCTGATGGTCTTATGGCACAGCAGACCTAAGAAATGGGACCCAACTGCATTACCAAAAACACAGTTTTTCATCTGACATATCTCATATAAATAGTGGTGCAATTGGGTCCCACTTGCACCTAAAAACTCCAGGATCTCTGGTCCAATCCTGTTCCAATCTCTAAATTGCCCTTGGGTGTAAATGTGTATTTACAGGGCCCTGTGATGGAGTTGAACACCATTCGGGTTGTTTTCACTACTCATTACAGTGTTACTGATATATTCTCCAGATCAAGACTGGACTGGACTATTGTAATGCATTACTAGGTTGTTGTCCTGCATCTTTAACAAATTGGCAGCTGCATTTTGGACTAACTGTAGCCTGAGTTCTCACTAGAACAAGAAAGTATGATCATATAACCCCAATTATAACCAAATGCACACTATCCTCTAGTGCTTGCTAATATTATGAACAGCAGCTACATTAATCCCTCTCCACTGCTTCTCTCTTTCTACCCATCCCGAGCCATCCAGAAATCATACCAGCGATGAAGATTTTTTGGACCTCCACTGAGATGAGGCCGACTCTGTAAGGATCCTGAGGCATCTAGAGATTTACCAGCTTCAGTTAGACTCTGACACTCTCCAGTGTCACCCACATGAGGATGAGGTTCCCCTTTGTGTCTGGTTTCTCTCAAGGTTTCTTCCTTTACCATCTAAGGGAGTTTTTTTCTCACCACAGTCACCTGAATCACCTCAAACTTGCTCATTGGGTATAAATACAAACACATTAAATATATCTAATGTTAATCTTGAATATTTGTATTCTATTAATCTTTATATTAATCTTTATAATAACCTTTTGTTTTATGTTTATGTTCTGTAAAGCTGCTTTGTGACAATGTCAATGGTAAAAAGCGCTAAACAAATAAACTTGATTTGAAATCAACAGTGACCTTGACCAGAATAAAGCATCACTGAGAATCAGTGGATGAATAAAACACATTGCATATAATCTATATAACAGTAAAGCACTTTTTTTTTTATATGAAATCACGTTTAATGGTCAAATACAGTACACAGTAAACATTTTTATCCTGTATAAATCTTTACCACACAGACACAAATTATTGACTGTTTAGCAGCCTGATATATGTTACTGACACATTTACACTTCTAGATTGTGTTGTTGATAGATTGTAGTAATTAACTGATTGGGTAAAGTGGTGAATGTATACAGAATTGAACAGAGTACAGAAATCACACCCCAAAAAAACACCCTACGTTTTAATTAGGTAGTAAATTAGTATGTGACCTGGGCTTTTAGGCTAATTGCTCTATCTATTAACAACCAGAATATTAAAGCTTTTTTCCCTTGTGATAAGTATAAGAAACTTTTATGTTTAACAAATTCAAAATATTAATCTATTCATGCAACATTTTTGTATCAGAGTTGTAAAAAAACCATACTGCTGTTTGTATACAAGTTAAAGCGTCACCACACCCCACACCGGTAGGGGGCGATGTTTTATTCCTTACCTGCTACATCTTCAAGTAGTTTGTTCGTCTTTAATATTTTGTCGGTTTCAATATGGCTAAACTTCAACGTGGGAACTCAGAGCTGAAATCAGGAGGAGAGTTAAGCGAGGAAATGTCTGATCAGAGCGACGACGAAGGACCAGAGGAAGTCACGTTTGATGACTCGAAAGCGGTCGCGCTAAAGAACGTTAAAGACGCGCGGGATTCAGTGAAAAGGTACTCAGGGTTCTAGCTCGTCTGTTAGCTGTAGCATGTTAGCCTGTGTGCTAAAGCCCAAATCTCTCCTTAGGGGTAGAATAATGCACAACTCATTCAGTCTCTGTAGTGAAACATGCATGAAGTAGGCAAATATTACTAATATTTAATCCCACGCACATTCTAATCTACAGTTAAGGTAAATATTGTATGGGAGTCGGCTCCGTAAAGAGTCGGTTCTATAAAAGAGTCGGTTCCAAACTGTAAGCATCAAAAATTCAGATTTTTAATGCACTGACTGTAAAGATCTCTCTTTGCGAGTGAATGACTAGGAGTAGTCGAGCTTACCAATACGGAAAAGGCGTTTTATTTACAAGTTTGGTAAATAAAAAGGTTAAATAGACTCCTGCTGGTGAGTCAAGAGAAAAGCTTGTTGATGCCAGACGCACGTGCTACTGATTTGTTCAGTAATTTGGGTTTGGTGATCATGAGTGGCAGGAAAATTATATTTACATCATTTTGGCAGACAACATTATCCAAAGCGACTCACATTATCTCATTTTTATACCACTGACAAATTGAGGGTTTTTAAGGGCTTTGCTCAAGGGACCTGGGATTGAACTCACAGCCTTCTGATTGGTAGCTCAACACCTTAACCACTAGGCTACCAACACGCCAAACCTGATGCAGCTTTGCTTTTAAATGCTATGGTCTGCTGTGCTCAGTTGTTTATGTCCATCAAAGGACAACATTCCTGTGTCAGAGCATTTATCAGATGAACTGTGTTAATGTATTTATCAGATGAACTGATTTACATGAGAACATTGTGTATAACATTCCCTATACAGGAAGTATTTCTATTTAAACGATGAACATTTCAGCTGTGTAGTAATAATACTTACTTTGTCAGGGGAAAAGAATTACTGAAGGAGAAAAGGCGAAAACGACAGTTGCTTTTCCAAGAACAAAAGGTACAGTCATTTGCATAGTAAACAATCATGTTTAAATGGTGTAAAAAAAATTGTTAGAATTGCCTAAGCCTTTTAAGCACTAATTAATATTGTGATGTTTAATGCTTTGTAGAAAAGCAGACTTTTACCAGAAGCTCTTTTAGAAGAATTTGAGACAGTAGTCAAGAAGTAAGTGATGATTTTGTACTTGTGTACACACAAACACACACACACACACACGTGTACTCACTTGTATAATTGGCTTTTCCTGTTGTTTCTCTTTAGACCACCAACACTGCCAGATGAACAAGGTAGTTTCCAAACTCTGATCATTTCATGCTTTATCTTTTGTTGGTAGACCTTAAACTGCTTGTAAATTTTCTTTGACTTATTGGAGGCAGTTTTGTCCTGCAGGTCAGCAGCAGCAGAAGAAGAAGAAGAAGAAGAAAAGAAAATTGAAGACGATGAAGAAAGGGCCTAAAAGGTAGGCTGAAAACGACGATGATGAGGGGAAAAAAATGATTGCAATCCAATCTGTGTTAGAATGCATGTGATGTTGACTGGTTCATCTGTACTTTTGCATAGGAGCATAAATTGTATTAAACTGCAACTTGCTCTTGCGTGATTTTTTTTTTTGGCATAACTTTCCTACAGAAGGTGGTGACTGTTGCTGTTTGGGTCTAAGCACTATTTAATCAGTGCTAGTGGCAGATACTCAGAGATCAGTATTGTGTAAAAATTGTATTGGAAGGATTAATGGGGGAAAAATAAAGTTCTATTTTACTACATACTGATGACTACAGTGTCATGTTGGAAAAACGTAACACAAGAGCATCGCAACATGAGGCACTGGTGTAGTCAGTCTTCTTGCAGAACTGATTCAGCCAAAACAATAAAAAAAACAACTGACTTCTTTGCTCATCACCATAACATGTGCCAGTTGTTTATGAAACGACATGAAGGCCATCATTCAGGGGTAGATCTCAAAGCTTGCTTTAGTTTGCAGGGTAACTGCAAGGTGATGCGTGTGAAGGACGGCACGGCCCATACCTCCATGCAGAAATCAGCCATGGATTTCATCCAAGCACGTCTGTACGGCCCAGGAACCCAGCGAACAACCAGTAAGGAAACACAACAAGCCAGTGTAGAAGTGTTTAATGGAACACTCCATCCGGAAACACATTAAATAACTTCATACAGAAATGTATGTCATGTGCATAGAGATTAATTTTGGATAAGGCTGCATGTTTGTTATTCCTGCGTGGTTACAACTCGGTTACAACCTTTTAATAGGACAGAAAATTTCAACAAAGGATAACAGGCAGGTTTGGCCAAAATATTCAGCTTTAAATACTTGATAGTGAGCGGTTTGAAGGGGAAGTAGTCAAGTTTTGGGAATATTTTTAGCAGAGATGATGCTTGATGGAACACCAGCTGTTGGCTGCTGATGTATGATGTGTTGTAACATCTTTTGCTAGTTTTAGGCAATAAGTACAAGTAAAATGCGCATAAGTTGTGAAAGCAGAGGTTTATAATTAGTGCAAGGAATTTACTAGTGTCTTTGGGTTGTGGTTTTAAAGCGTCATGACTTATTTACAGTTTGTAATGTTGCTGTCATGGAGAATCCCAGGGCAGAATTTATAGGGCATATCTGGTAGTTTGTGTGTGAATGGAAGAAATTAAAGACTTTACCTTTGCTGAGATTACAGTGTCTCTTTCAGACGCCGAATTTCTCTCTCTGGAAAAGAAACGTGGACTCGATCAAGGAGCCGCAGTGCAGTTTGTTAATAAATCCTGGGGTGAGTTCGAGCTCTGTGTTCATCTCTGGTCATTTAAGATGCAATTTCAGCTTAGGTTTTGATCATGAACACATCGACACACTTGACTCACAGTCAACAATAGTTCAAGGCAAGGCAACATTAGGACTGATCCACTCACTGACGAATTATGATGCTGTCTGAAAGGTTTTTCTTATGCAGGATGATTCTTTGGCATATATTTGAACAAACAAATCCTTGGCATAATATTATCAATATTCTGCTTGGAGGAAACATGTTTTTTTTTTAAAAGAAAAAATTGTGCTTTATGTTAAGGATACAGGAAGCGGTCATCGTTGCCCTTTATTTACATATGACAACAAAGACTTTTATACAAAGTTAAGCTGATTATTTATTTATTTATTTTTTTAACCATTCAAATGTCCTTACAGGAGCAGACCAGAAGGCTAAAGCAGAAAAGTGCAACAAGAGATTTATTCACAGACAGAAGCTAATCTCCACCTGAGACATTTTCGTAGAGGTTTTGAAGACGACCTGCTCGGATTTCAGCCAGTGCCGTTACGCACCGCGGTATGGACTAAACTGCAGGTCACAAGACGCGCTGCTGCGAAACCATGTACTGATTTGTGACCGGAAGCAGTTCATGGCTAGATGCAGCATTAAGCATAGAGTCCACAATCCTTTCTGTATGCATTTTATGAAGGTTCTGGAAATTAGTCTTTTGAAGAGGGGGAAAAACTGAACAAATTGCATATTAATGTCAATTTAACACCTGATCTTCAATAACATTCAAGATTTACTTTGTAATTTTTTTTTTCCAAGTGTAAATGCTTGCTTTGGTTAATAGTTTCCTGCATTACGCACAATGCTGTTTTGACAGCCTGGTGATTGTGGTGCTGGTGGGAATTAGACTGACCTCATCTGGAAATAAAGAGTAAAATGGTAAAAGCTTTCGTGATGATACTGCTGCTTACGGCATTGGGTATAGCACCTGGATCTCTGAGCTTCGTGTCGTCTGCATTTCTTCCGTAATTTAGATTTCTGCGAGGAAGAAAACAACCTATTGCTATTACTATCACTTGTGTTCAAGAGATTATTCGCCTACCAGACAACAAAAATGCACCAAATTCGCTAATCAATATGAACATATTTAGTGTTTCAGGACATATGGATGTATGAATAATGTAAATGGTCTTTACACCCTTTATAGCAAGTGCTGCTATGGAGATCAGATCAAATGCTGTGTGTCTGTTAGGCAGAATGTGAAGTTAGTAGTTCCTTTAATTACTGAATAATAATAATAAGCAAGTGCCATGATGAACAGTGTAAGACTGATTGATTGGGTTAGAACAGTAGTGTCAGTCACAACTTTAATATGCAGTCTCTAATGGGATTTACAACATGGTTTGGTCCTCATTTCCAGTGGAGGTGTTACTGTGGTTACTGTGCAATTACACAATTATCCACTACAACTGATGATTCATGCATCCACGTTAAAAACCGTCCACAACCAGCGACATGCATTAGGTTACCACGAGCACAACTACTGCCTGGAGTTGGAAGAACACAGTCCGTACACGCGTCTTATCCACCTGGGTATTTGTATTTTATTACTGAAAATGATAAGACAGTGCTGTTGACAATACTGTATCATTCTCCTTGCTTTTTTGTAACGTGATGGTCGTAAGAGCTGGCTGGTGAAACACAGAAGAAAACCAGGAACAGGATTTCCTCTTTTCAGCCAGGGCTTGTACATATCAAGCAGTGTAAAATAACAGTTCGGACAGATAGGTTTTTTACATTTTTAATGTTTTTCGTTATGTTTTTTTTTTATTGTTAAGTCCAAAACTTAGCGACGATTGATAAATACAAGCCTAGGCGTATTTCAGAGCTGCACTGTACAGAAACGTGAGAGTGGTGAGTGTCGGCCTGAGCGAGAACGGTCCGGAGACCGACTCTAGACGGCTGTAGACATCCACACGGTTATAAGCCCGAGTGTCCAAATGTTGCATCAAACCTGCCTTGCAGACTTGGCAGAGGGAGGGTGCGCTTGCACAAAGAAGGGCTTAACTCAAAATACAGCTCACACTAACTCTCTATACTAAATACCACCACTAAGGAGGAGTCCCACTTTGTTGGACTGCATTTTTTTCTTCTTTAGATAACTAAAATATTCCACTCTGCATGTTAATATAGCTTTCAAAAAAAAAAAAATTATAATAATAATAATAATAATAATAATAAAGGGTGGAGGAGTGAGAGGGTTGTAACAAATACACAAGCAGACACCTTAAAAACAGCAGGGTGTTAACTGTACGGGGCCTTTTGGACTCACATTAGCCAGCTGTCAATCGAGAACAAATATAATCTTATATGCAAGTTTAATTATAACATTAATTAGAATCAGAATGAATTTGTCTCATGCCTCAAACTAGAAAACGAACAACCGGAGCCTGCAACACGTACACACACCCGCTTCCCTATCCCAAATTAAAAAGAAAATCAAAAAGTTGTGATGATTCAGGAATTTGTTTGGCTTGAGGGAGATCCTTCGAAATGTGTCTTTTGATTCAGGAGGACCTGTGGATCCAGTCTCATGGAGAGAGTGAAAGTCGGGATTTGGAATGGGTCTGGCTTATGAGGTGCTCCGGGGCATGATTGGAGACAGGCCTGATGTTTAATAGTCCAGGTTGAGTTGGGGTGATGCAGATTGTGCTGCATGGCCATTTTAAACGGGATACATCTCTAGGGGCTAGTGCAGGTAATCGTCCACTGAGGCGAAAGCGCAAGAGCCGATGCCTGTGCGGGCCATAAGTGCCAGGCACTGCGTCGCCTGACCCACGGCCTGAGCCAGAGGTGGCTGCTTGGGCAGGTTATGAGTCTCTGCAACACACACACACACACACACACACATTTAGGAGAGAGAGGTCAATGATACACTTCAAAGCTTGTAGTATTTGAACCTTTTTTTCCTTTCTTTTAAATGAGCATTCCAAGTTACACTCGGATATCACAGAGACCTCCGTTTTTAATTTACTCTATTGGTGCAAGAAGGCCATTACCTGGACATAGTGGTTTCCCGTATTCTATATTACTGCTAAAGGCAGATGACTCATAATTTATTCTCAGTTTTCCGTGACACATGAACCGCTGGCATATTTTGACCAGGAAATCTATTTCAAATCCAAGGGTAAGGGCACATCATAATCTGGAAAAAAAGTCTCTCATTGTTGCTTGCTCTGGAGTGCCATTTGGTGTTCGCCTTCCTTCATGCACAGACCATTGTCATGTGCTTTGGTTTCAGATTAAACTACTCGAGGAGCTCAGGGTGGGCCAACGCAAATGGTGATACATCCTAGTCACCCATCCCGGTCTCAGTAGACTAGCAAAAACATCAATATCAGTTTAAAAATGACTTTCATATTTGCCATGTTGGTATATGACGCATGTACATGGTCTAAAATATTGACGACATTCCGATGTCTACACATACTCAAACTTCTCGGGTCACGGGGAGCCTGTGCCTATCTCAGGTGTCATCGGGCATCAAGGCAGAATACACCCCAGACGGAGTGCCAACCCATCGCAGGGCACACACACACTCTCATTCACTCACGCAATCTCACACTACGGACAATTTTCCAGAGATGCCAATCAACCTACCATGCATGTCTTTGGACCGGGGGAGGAAACCGGAGTACCCGGAGGAAACATCGGAGGCACGGGGAGAACATGCAAACTCCACACACACAAGGCGGAGGCGGGAATCGAACCCCCCAACCCTGGAGGTGTGAGGCAAACGTGCTAACCACTAAGCCACCGTGCCCCCCTAAGCTTTCTCCTCACCAATCATAAGATTGCTTGTCCCTCCCACATAGCAGTTATTACATCCTACTCTTCCTACTGGAATGGTCTTTCCATGTCTAAGCAAGCTAATCTTTATTTTATTACAGTCGACAGTTGATCTGTGTACCCTGGTTATCTAATAGCAGGATTATTATACACTTCTGTGAGCGTGCCATAGCAGGTTCGTCATCCTTACTGTTTCTCTTGCTTGGTACTGGGTTTAAAAAAAAAATGTTCTGCATGTGGTCTTACCTAATATTGCACTGTTGAGTGTGGAGCAGACTGGCTCTCTCTGGATGGAGTCCAGCTGGTAGCCCACAGGACTGTTCCATGGATCTGAGTAGGCCAACAAACTAAAAGCATCCTGCTTGCACACACACAAAAAAAACACAGTAAGAGCAATGAGGGTAATCCACAAAACCAAAATTGCACCGATATTGATGTACATTTATAACTCTGATACGTAGCTGTCATTGCTACCTTGAGCATCTTCTTGTTGGCGGAGTTTTTGCCACGTTCACGGCGAAGATGTTCGCTCATGCTCTGCAGCTCTCGGCCGAAATGGATCATCCTCTCGATGGCGGCTTGGCTTCCCCCGCAGAGCTGCCTCTTGGACTGAGCTGACTCTACTTCTATGTGCAAGGCAACGATGTGAGGAACTATCACGGTTATGGAGTCTCATCATGAATGAAAGCTGAAAGAAACAAAAACGAAAGGTCTCACCCATCTCTGCCTCGCAGTCCTCGATGTCGGCTGCGTGTGTGGCGCTCCCGTTCAAGAAGCCGTTTGAGGAGGACTCGGACAGTCCGTTGGAGATGTGATCCACCTCCATATCTACATCATTACTGCATAAAGCCAAACAGTAACATATGTACAAGGATCCCCAATCTTGTCAAGGTTTCTGTAAATCTATTGTCGTTTTAATAATCATGCTTCAGAGGTAAACGTTTAATGAGTCATACATCGGTGGAACTGTGTGTGGCTTTATTAATAGAATACCTTATGCTGGACTGCTGTGTGTGGCTGCCGTTCAGAATCCCCAACTCACCACTGCCCGTGGTTACAGGACACGGTTTGTGGCTGTGTGTTGAAGTGTGAGCTTTACTGGACGATACTCCATTACAGTAGTTACTATCAAAACCTAGAAATGGAGAACATCCCAAAACATTTAACCAAAACACAAGAGGAAACAGAACTATTCAAGAATGGTCACGTCAGGTGATACGTACCTGACGGATAGGCTTGAGAGCCAGTGGCTTTGTGGGTGGGGCTACTGAAAAGGCGAGGAGAACCGGGGTAGCTATCCTGGGACTTGGGGCTCCGCCCACCAAGACAGCGTACCTCGCTGTCAGTGCCATTCACCATTTCAATGAATTGTCTCACCCTATGTGCAGAACAAGAAGTCGTCATGCCTACTCCTTCATATTACATTTACACAACAAATGTTCCTTTGGCAACACTTACTTTAACATGAATAACAGGTCAGGGTTCCTTTCAAGCAGACTGGGGTAGAGTTGCTGAGTGGTCTCTATGGCCTCCCCCATTCGGCCAGACAGAACCAGCTTCTGGATTTCTGAGAGGTAACGGTTGCGTTGGTTAATAAAATACATAATGAAGAATTGTGCTGGTTGGTAAAGTAAAAGCTCATTTCCTGGCAAACAAAATGTCTTGGCTAATAAGCCATAGCTGGCATATTGTCACAACATTTTTTGTCAATCATTCTCCAAGTCAAGCACTTCCTGGATGGAGAAAACCCCAAAACAATACAAACAGCACTTGTCTTATAAAAACTTATCAAAAAGCAATTAAAGAAAGAAAAAAAAAAGATAGAGAATACACTTTGGTGAGGTAAGTGGATCTTCTAGGAAACAGCCATTGTTATAAGAACGAACATACAGTACTGTGCAAAAGTTGTAAAAATGCTACAAACAAAGAATGCTTTCAAAAATGGAAGTGTTAAACATTTATTTTCATAAATGAACAAAATGCAGTGAATGAACAAGAGAGAAATCTAAATCAAATCAATATTTGCTGTGACCGCCATTTGTCTTCAAAACGGCAGCAATTCTAGGTACACTCGCACACACTTTTTGAAGGAACTCGGCTGGAAGGTTGTTCCAAACATCTTGGAGAACTAACCACAGATCTTCTGTGGATGTCGGCTTTCCCACATCCTTCTGTCTCTTCATGTAATCCCAGACACACTCGATGATGTTCTCACACTCATGCTGGTTTGAAGGCAAAAGTTAATACCACCAAATAGTGATTTTGGATTTTTCTTTTGTTTGCTTACCTTGCATTTTGTAAACTGACAGAAATAAACACTCATTATTTATCTTTCTGAAAGCATTCTTTCCCCCCACACCTGCCTAAAACTTTTGCACAGTACTGTATGTTCCAATACTTTTGATGATCAGAAGAACTGGATGGTCTGCTGCCAAAAAGTGCCATGGTTCTGCCCTTTATATATTTATTTAATCTCATCTCTAGCTGTAAATATGAATTAACTGAAGCGGAAATTCTAATCTATTGTCTCGTGTCCATCTTTTGAATAAAACCCCCCAAAAGATGTCATTCCAATACATTTGGCAATGTTAACAATGTAGAGAACGTGTAGAAACTCACTCTGTCTGTTTTTGATTGAAGCGAGCTCCTCGTGCACGGCCTGGTCGGTGGACTTGGCGAAGGCTTCAGCCGTGGCACAGTAACTATGATGAACCAAGTAAGAGGCCACCATTCTGCCAATACAAAGTAGAGCTTGACAGCCATTTTCATGTAAATACTGCTCAAGTCGCACTTATCATGAATAAAAATGAATTAAAATCAATAACACCGGTACAGAGTGGGTGCTTCTAATACCTGAACCCAGCTGAATTTCTTGATAGAAAGGGTCGTGAGGTAACAAAAGAGATAAATAAACAATGCTTTGAAACTGAATTGAAATCTCATCGTTTGACTCGGCTTTAAAATCGGGGGCTTTAAAAGTCTTTTAAGAAGCCTTGAAATATTGCTCATAATCTTGATTCAGCCGCTACATCATGGAGACACTCACTTCTGAATCATGGCCTGCCACTCGCCTTCTCGCTCGCCAATGGGACAGCACTCAATCTGAGCCTGGATCTTAGTTCTCCACTCTCGCATGTAGTCCTCTATGTCAAATACAAAAGGATGCTGCCCAAAATTAGCATCCACCACCTCTCCTGGGGTCTGAAGCCCTACCGTCGGGTACAGGTTCGGCTGGAGGAAAGACAATGATCACGAGATAAGTCTACTGTGCATTGTAAAAAGTCACAGCGTCCATAATGTCTCTACATTAAACATGTTCTTGGAAATGAATTGCTATATAATTCTCCACTTCGTGTAAAAAGCAATAAGGAGAAATAAAAGGGATTTTTCCGTCATCCAATGAAAAGAAAGGTCAAAGCTGGAAAAACCAACGCAATACACAGCATATTCAGAGAAAGATGAATGCTGAAGTTATGCCAACTTTGTTTTCCCTTCACAATGGTTGATTGTTTCAGACCCCAACAGCCATTTGGTTTGCTGTCTAGTAAAATGTAAAAAGCCACGCAGTCGCACCATTTCGGCAAAAAATCTTGAACATACAAATAATACTAAATATAATAAAATCCATGTCATCATATAAGAAATATGGTATAACAAATCATTGTGCTTCATGGCATGGTTAAGAATGAAAAAAATACAAATTATGGAGATGTCTTTACAAATAGGTTCTTTTGATAGTGAACAATCAGCTAAAACATTTAAAAAAAAATAATACTTACTGGTAAATCTGTAAAAGCTATACCTGAAAGGGAAAAAACAAAACATCGAAAAGGTCATTCATATTAAACATTTCATACATGTGGTATTCACTACAAAATGTCTTATTCCTTTTATTCCACTGTAATTAGCCAACCGTTACTATTTATATGTTATTAAAAGAACAACTTCTTATCAGTTTAAAACTATATTTTGGACAAGTCAGTTGGCAGTGCACAGGAAGTGACTACAGGAAGAGATGTTCCTTCACAAGTCTAACTACTTGTACCTTTCTTTAGAATTTACCACACAGCACACACTCCTTTGTTCTGAAGAGCTTCCTGGACCACCTTTACCTCAGACACTTCACTGAGCACTGACGATTTAGCTGTCGATGTTTGAATGTTATACAAAAATCTCCCTACAAAATGATTCGCCACTGATGATTAGATGCTTCAAAATGCTTCACCGCTGATGATATTTTTTTATTTTTTAAGTCATCAATACGCTGAGATTATGTGGAGTGTCTACTATACAAGTCTGAGTGAATTAGCTGTTGCTATAGAAACAAGAATGCACTTGGACCAGTGTAGTAATAAATATATAGAATAAATAGAATTTATTTCACACACACACACACACACACACACACACACACACATACAAAATATATAGTAATACATTGATAGATTTTTTATAGAATAACAGTGATGGTACACCTGCCAGATCTGTAGTGTTCTGACAGGTTCTGATCCATGAATTGGGCATCAACATGAAAAACATGTGTCTAAAATTTTACTTCATTAGATCTTTCAGGTCTAGAAGCTAGACCCATTTATAATAATTCATTTCCTTGATAATCATAAAATACACGCACCCACAATAATAAAAATCGAGGTAAAGTTCAGACACGCTTATTCAAAACCCTTCTCAAGGCATGAGAAGTTAAAAGAGATCGTTCTTTACTTTAGTTTTTGATGTCCGTTTGTATGCAGAATTCGGTCATTTTTTGGGCTTACTGAGCATAATGTACAAGGGTCTCGTCACCAGATAACTGTTTCTGGGTGCACCGATGGACGACTATATTAAAGCGAATGATAAACTTCTGCTTAAAAGGTGTAAAAATGGACGAAATTTCCTATAAACCTAGATATACAGTAAGAGTGTCATTGAGTCGATATAGAACAGGAAGAGAGAGCCATCAAACATGGGTCTGTTTAATGTGAAATTCTGTACCTAGACTGTGGCCGTTCTTTGTGTAGAAGCAGGTGTTGTTGATGAGGTTGACGCAGCAGCCAATTACGTCGCCTGTGGTGAACGTGGGCCCGTACGGCTGCCCTGTTCCTGATGAGCAGAAACTGTGTCCGTCGTCTCCGTGATAGCCGTACGAGTGCTTGTCCCAGCCTGTGGACAAATTTACAGAAATCAGAGAGAGCACCTGGTGTGTGTGTGTGTGTGTGTTGGACGCGTGCGTAAACAGTGTGTAAAAAGAACGGGGAAAACAAACAAACAAACAAACAAATGAGTGAGTATCGAGTTAGTTCTTTCTAGTTCTGAAATTTTACAATGAAACTAGAATTCTGGGATTATCTTGATAAAACAGAAAAGATGATGTCATGCTGCCTTTCATTCTGAGGACAGAAAAGAAAAAGAAAAAAAAGCTTCTTATTGTAGATTCCGAATGCGACAGCCTTTTGCCCTGGAGCACCCATATATTAGCAAAACCTAACCATTGAAACGTCTGGGAAGAGCTGATATGGATGTGTTCTGGATGTGTTCACGATAACAATATCATGGTGAAATGATGTGTACCCGATTATTAAAACATGCCTACAAGGGCGAGAGTCTGCTTTAAATTCTTATCTCTCAGGGAAGACGGCGGAACCACCCAGAAAGCTGAATTTACCGTGGGTGTCCCCATACTCTGCTGACTTCATATATAAAGCCAGTCACTTCAACGCGACGGGTTAATGCAGACGCAATGCATTCAGGTGAACAAAACACTTTATGTCTTTCAGACATAGAGACAAACGGCAGCCACGGCGGAAGCTCTGAGCACTACAGCCGGCCGTTTAAGTAAGTAAGTAAGTAATGTGACATACGGCTAAGTACAGTGACCCATACTCAGAATTTGTTCTCTGCATTTGACTCATCCAAAATGCACACACACAACAGTGAACACACACACACCGTGAACACACACCCGGAGCAGTGGGCAGCCATTCATGCTGCGGCGCCCGGGGAGCAGTTGGGGGTTCGGTGCCTTGCTCAAGGGCACCTCAGTCGTGGGCGGCCCGAGACTCGAACCCACAACCTTAGGATTACGAGTCAGACTCTCTAACCATTAGGCCACGACTTGCCCAAAAAAGGAAAGCCGGCGTTTCCCAAGAAGTCGAATTTCCATCAAATTTGAATTCTAAAAATGTCATAACAAAAGAAAGAACCTTGGCGTATTCCACATGCTTGTTCAGACTTTAACCAATACAACTGTAAACGCTGAACGAGTCTAAATACCGCTAAATACTTTGAGGCATGTGTAGGGTCCTTGTCCTGGAACAGTGATTAAAATGTAATAGTATCGCTGATTGATTACATCCACAAATGTAATATACTTCATGCTTGCTGACAGGATGTGTGTGACTGGCTGCACCTGTCACACATGACAACACAGACATCTGTCTTTGTTTTGCCAGGGGATGTGCAGCAAAATGTTGAGTCACTCGCAGGAAACTAGAATTGGGCCAGAATTGGAAAGGAATGCTTTTACTTGATGTGTGAGGACTTCAGGTGAAGAGTACTCGGTGTACCTTGGTGTATGAGTGTTAATCATCGGGTGGATGATTATCCTCTGCTCCTCTCCTACAGCTATCGATGGCTACGAGTCACCGTCTACGAGATCTAATGTTGCAGCGACTAATTAACATGACTATTTTACTAGAATAGTACGAAAAACGTTGGCATGTAGCGAATAGTTTATGTTTAAAGCATGGTGTGACATACAGTATCTCTTTCTTTCGGAATGAAAACACAAAAAATAAAGTCCAAACTTCCAAAACTATAAGAGAAAACAGTTAGTGGATATTGACCATTATATTGAATTTGACTGCTGAGGAATGAGCATGTCAGGAATTTCTGACTTGAACCTCTCCCAGTCATTTCTACCATTCGTCCATTGGTCCTAAATCAACATGACTGAGGTACAGAATTATGTGATGTTGCCTAGTTGGGGGGGATGGGAGGTTGCCAAAAATACTTAATAGTCATAATAATAATTTCATGTCATGCCAAACTGTATGATCACTTTCAGAAACATTGTATTGTATTTAGTGACCTTTAATTAGATTTAAGCCCGAGTTGTTGTTCAGTAGATCGAAAATGCTGAAAAATATTTTTTGGTACACTACGTTTCTATAGTCACTGGAATAAGTGAACATTAACATTCTCAACATAACACTTTTAATCTACAGGGATATAGATCCTTAACGACTCGGTACTGATTCTACCAACTGATGTACTGGTGGTCATGAAAAAGAACTCATAACTCACGTCTACACAAGATTATATGGTGTGAATTGTTTAAAGTCTGAATCAAGCAAGACTGAAAGAAAAAAAAATCAAGACCGGAACTCAAATGTACTCTGATTCACTTTTAACATTTTTCACTTAAAAACTAACATCATCATCTTCAGTGTATCAGTCAGACACTAGCAACTGTCTCATTCAGTCTAATTTTACCTGGAAGTCTGTTCATGTTCACCCCCTGAGCAGAAAGACCGATCCCCATGTATCTGGTAGGAGAGAGTGTGAAATACATTCAGGTTATTGTCTCTTTGTCCTGGAAGCATATGACAAACTAATTCCTTGTATGAACAAGCATTTTTGGCAATAAAGCTCATTCTGATTCTAATTTGTGTTTTTATGAAATCATATGGATTACACTAAATTTAAAAAATGCTTATTCTATATCCTTTAGACTCACCCATCTCGTCCTTTACTGATAATTTTCACCTCAAAGTAATAGACCCCACAGGCCGCTGGAATAGGATGAGTCGCACGAACAGATGCTGCATCCTTGGGTGTCTTTCCATGACCTAAAAAAAAAAAAAACAGACAAAAATACAAAATCAAACCTAAGGGGAATGGATTCCAATGCAAAACAAGGAGAGTAAATGTAAGGAGAGCGCATGTGTGTCACAGTAACGTTCCTACATAAACCAAACAAAGATTGTGACAGACTACAAAACTTTTAAACGTTTCATCGCTTCTGGGCAGCTAAGGATCAGCGGTTGAAATGTTAGCCATGTGGACATTAGAGAACAGATTGGTAGAATGATTAAACAAAGTGTGCTGAATCTACCATCCAGCCAAATCTGTACGATTGCTACGGACAGCCACCAGTTCCCAACTGCACGATTCATAAATATTTAATGAAAAAACTTCTTGTACTCTCAAAACTGTTTACATGTATTTTTCGCCTATTAATTATGGACGGGTAAATGTTTGTGTTTGATAAATTACATATTTTATAATCTTTCTGTCTGCATTCCCATAAAAAACTATACGGATTTAAATATTATTTTGAAAAATAGTTGGTGTGACGTAAATTATGGTTCCATTACCAACGACGACTTGTTAGGCTTTGATCTATTATTTTCCATCCTGATAAACTCTGAAATTCTACTCTGTGTGTCTTCAGAGAATCTTCCTACTTCATGCGCTGTTTTGATATTCAAATGTCATCAGCAATTCAAAGCATATGCTAATTTGTTTAGTATGTCATCTGACAAATTCAAGAAACTTTCTGAGCTTGCATTAGCTACTTTCCCCCTAGAAGAGGCAACAAGGTGCTTAATCTAGTTTGTCCAGCACTCTCGTTTCTTTATCTGTACTACTGTCAATGCAGTCGCCCGGTTATTTTGTAGATCACTAACCATCTGTTTCTCTGCTGTAACTCAGCAACTGTCGCATGGCTGCACTGCTTTCTGGAACTTTGGGTCCGAATTTGTTTGGTTCCCCCCCCCCCCATTAATATAATTAGTTCTTGAGAATGTAAGCTCTTGTTCTTTAGTTTTATTCAGGAACTAGTAGTAAAACCTGACCGTTATCACTAAAATATCTTCTCGCCGCTGTAACATGAGCATATCCCACATTCACAGGTATTTCTGAAGCACAACAGCAACCACCAAATCACTAAGCACCTCACAAACATTTCGATATACACACAGTTAATGTGGCCCAGGATTATTTTTTTCCTGTAGACCGTCAATATTACAAAAACACTGTAAACAAATCTAAAGGCATGTCTAATCAACTAATCTAATCTAAACTCCCTCTATAACCACAGTCAACTGGAATTTCCACTTAAAGTAAACATAAAAGGTTCTCCATACAAATAAAATGCAAACAAACGAATCCTCAGTGGTATAATTTGCGTTTGAATTTATTTTTAGCCTGGCCAGTGATTTTCTTTTAGGAAGCGCCTTAGATCAATTACAGTGAAATGTTGAATACTGTATACATTAATGTGTGAATAAAAATCCATTGTGTAGGCAAAGAATTCTAGGGACATGTGAGTATTTCATAAACTGCTGGTCTCCTGGAATTGTCATGCACAACGGTCTCTAGAATTTATGCAGAAAGGTGCAGAAACAAACAAACTAAAACCTTGATAGAGGGCTTTGAGGATACAGTATACATTCCCAGGAGATCAGAAGTTTCTGAAATCCGCAAACCAGTCTGTGCTAATGGTAAAGTCACAGTGATCGCATTTTAATCTTCATTTTGACGATTGGTGTGAACATTACCTGAAGTTCTTGACCTATTTTATGCGCTGCTTTGCCACATGTACATTTCTGTCATTTAGAATAGAATAGAAGAGGCATAGAATCCTTTATTATTGCCACATGTACATTACAGCACAATGGAATTCTTTTCTTCACATACCCCAACTGAGGAGGTTGATGTCAGAGTGCAGGGGCAGCTATGATACAGCACCCCTGGAGCAGGAAGGGTTGAGGGACTTGCTCAAGGGCCCAGAAGTGGCAACTTGGCTGCCTTGAACCCCGATCCTTAACAACCCGGAGCCTTAACCAGTTGAGCCACCACTGCCCCATTTAGCAGACACCCTTATCCAGAGTCAATTACTTTTCATCTCATTTTATACAACTGAGCAGATGAGAGTTAAGGGCCTTGCTCAGGGGCCCAGCAGTGGCAGCTTGGTGGAACTGGGATTCGAACTCATGACCTTCTGGTCAGTAATCCAACACCTTAACCACAAAGCTATCACATGATTGGCTGATTAGAAAAATGCATAAATAAGAAAGTACATAAATGTTCCTAATAGAGTGTATGGGAAGTGAATATAATAATACAAGATCGATGTAACTTGTTAGAGTGTGTAACTAACACCTCTGAAGAGAGAAGTCCACTAACACCATGTTCACGACTCTCCTTTATGACTACCAAAGGAATTAGCAGCATTAGCGAGCAGGCCTTAGTGAGCTAACGTTATTAGCCCAGCAGCTTTAGCCTGGTACCTTTAGCATATACGACATGATTCTTTGCATTCACCGTTAGTGAAATCTGACACTTTCATTACATGTTACTCTTTATCCCAGAAAAGTGCACACTTTTAATGTTTGGCCTCGCTAACAAACTACAAACGAGATTAGCTAAAAATACATATCTATCCAGATGCTACTTCCGGATATCAATGAGAAACCTCTGACGCCATTTTCTCCAACCCGTTTTCGAAAATTCCTGCGTTACGATTGGTTCAGTGAAAATGATCCGCACGAACGTATCCAATAAGTTGCCGAATCCTAGCGCAAGAGGCGGGGTTTGTCCGAATACAGGTGCGAAACGTAGACAGCTACAATGCTAGTTAGTACTTAAAAAAAAAAAAGTCGAAAACTAGCCGCTGTCGTAGTAATCAAATAAATTTCACATCGACTCATCGCATAAACACGACCCACAACGTATCTTCCCACAATTAAACAACCGTGTCTAAATATTCGGAGCTATATTCTTACATTTTCATTAAACGACATAATTTGACAAAGCTGTCAACCACGTAGAGGGTAAATTTACTCCCTGGTTAATTCTGATATCTGTTATATTCAGACTCCTTTGTTGAATAATAAGCAGTAAAACTATTTATTAAACAATACTAACCCAGAAATTGCTTACACGGCTCGTATAATGCTAACAAGTGCACTAGCCATTCGCTATACGTAAACAGTTAGCCAGCTAGCTTTGTTGTTGATCGTCTGATTACCTTTATAATGCACCCGCAGGTTGTTCTGTGACAGGCCGATGTAGCTGAATTTGTCCTTTGGGCTCCAGGATCTAGGCAGTGGTGTTTCTTGTTCGTTGACGGCTGGATAAAGGCGTCTAAGCCGTTGGTTGAGCTCTTTTTCCTGCTCGTTTAGAGCCGAGTCTCCGTGAACAACCGACATGAGAAAGCCGCAGCCTGAAGACGGTCCTGACATCGCGATCGGATTCCTCCTTTTAATATTCACAGCTAACCAGCTATCTTTAGCTGGACAGCTCTCTGGAAGACTCCAGCGATTGGGTCTGTCTGCTGTCACCTACAACAAAACCCGAACTATTTCTGTTTTATGTCGGTTTTTTTGGTTAGCAGCTCGCTTTAGCTTTAAACACCTCTCCTGGTTGATTAGGGTCGTGAAGCGGAGAAGCTCCTCACTGTTATAAAGTCGATGCACAACGGTGATAAAACAAAGGCAAACACCATGAATCTCAGTCTGTAAGACAACATGTACCGGATTGAGAACTATAATGCAGCGACAACGACAGGGCTCTCATTCCGATCTTTTGTTTGTTGTTGGTGCGAAATACAGCGATCTGATTGGCTGATGTGGAGTCCAGTCACACTTCTCCAGGAGTTGATGCATGCCCAGACACACACAGCCTATCAATAACATGTCCTCTGTGTGCTTTGTGTAACAACACGGACTTACATGGAAATACAGGCTAATCACCTATTTTAGGAACGCCTTTGATTAATATTATATAATTGATCTCATTTACAATAAACCGAAATAGATTGATTTATTGTTATTGATGATGACAATTACACATATGCATATGACTACAACAATGTATTTGTGATGTGCTGCTTAGCAGGAATGTTTCACTCCTGAAGCCCAAAATGTCTTCTTTCTCTTGAAACTTTGTGCACTGCAACCCTGTTTTAAACTGACAGGGAGCCCCAAACTTATTTATATGACTACACATATGCATATGACTACAACAATGTATTTGTGATGTACTTAGCAGGAATATTTCACTCCTGGAGCCCAAAATGTCTTCTTTCTCTTGAAACGTTGTGCACTGCAACCCGTTTTAAACTGACAGGGAGCCCCAAACACACATTTATATGAGTACACATATGCATATGACTACAACAATGTATTTGTGATGTGCTTAGCAGGAATATTTTACACCTGAATCCCAAAATGTCTTCTTTCTCTTGAAACTTTGTGCACTGCAACTCTGTTTTAAACTGACAGGGAGCCCCAAACAGATATCACTTGGGTGGTGAACTATTCACAGCATGCCAGCAACAGTGATATGGCATTTTATTGGGCGTTGGGTTTCTATTTTCCAGTTTATTAGTAGCCTAAAGCTTGAGGGTTATTCGACTAAATTTGGTAAAGGTCTAGTCACATAATATCTCTTACAAAGGACTGATTTGTAAACTAGCATGCTTAAATTGGAATCAGAATCAGAAGGCTTCTTATTGCCAAGTAGGCTTGCGCAATACAAGGAATTTGTTTTAGTGTATTTATTGAAAAAAAATCACTTTTAATAAATAAATTGAATAAATAAGCTAGGAATTGGCATAGGTCATTTCTTTCCATTTTATTTTTTCATTCATTTATTAATTTTCTACCGATTATTTGAACTATTCGGGTCACGGGGAGCCTGTGCCTATCTCAGCAGTCATCAGGCATCAAGGCAGGATACACCCTGGACGGAGTGCCAATCGCAGAGCACACACACTCTCATTCACTCACACACTCACACACTCACACACTACAGACAATTTTCCAGAGATGCCAATCAACCTACCATGCATGTCTTTGGACCGTGGGAGGAAACCGGAGTACCCAGAGGAAACCCCCGAGGCACAGGGAGAACATGCAAACTCCACACACACAAGGCGGAGGTGGGAATCGAACCCCCAACCCTGGAGGTGTGAGGCAAACGTGCTGACCACTAAGCCACCATGCCCCCTCCCCCCTATTTTTATTATTTTTATTATTAGCCAACTGTTAGTTCTATTTTTTTTTAATAAATTGTGCACAGCATGAATAGATTTTCTCTGTGGAAACAAAATTAGCTAAAATTATACATGTATTTATTTATTTATTAAGAAAATACATGCCATTATGCCAATTTCTATTCAATTGTTGTTTGCATCAAACATCAGAATAAAGAGAAAATCTTTGTGACTTTAACCATTGCATGGATGTTTAAATATTTTATAAGCTACTGATTATTTGTGACAGAACTAAGCTATAAGTTTACTTATAGCACAACTGTTTGCAAAAAGAATGCAGTGTGTAATTAAATACATTCTGCACTTTCTTAAATACTTTTTAAATCAGTTTATTATTAAGTCTAAGAGCATCTCATATACAGTTTGTCTATTGGCTATTACATTAGAAATAACTATCAATTAGAAAACATGCATTTATAGCAAACCTGACATTTAAACTGCTGTCAGAGTTGTAAAATAATTCAACAACCATTAAAAAGGTAATCAACATGTTCAGGTTGAGAATTCATAAGCATTGTGGTATAAAGATACATGAATCTAGAGATAAACTTTGATAGTTAGAAATTATATTCAAAAGTAAAACTTTATTTTATATGACTTAAATAGTTTGTTCTTTAGTTATTTAGTAGTTTAGGCTTTCAATAGCATGTCAAGTCTATTGGTACATCCACAAAGTGCTGCAATCTCTTAGGAGACATCCCTGTTTTGATCCTTAAGGTGGTCTCAAACAGTCCCAAAACTCATGGCACACACACCGGCACATTCCATACATAATGACAATGAGCAGGCTGACAGGCACTAGACTGATCATCAGAACTCCCAGAGTGGTCTTCTTCATGATAATTAAGTAGACTCCTGTTGGCAGAGAGCTGAAGTACAACAGTCCCACGACCCACACCAAAATTATGGCCAATGCATGGCACAGCAGCGTCATACAGTTCCACACTGTGCAGCGTCGTGTCACTGATGCCATGGAGTCCAGGCTGGAGGAGTGGTGATCTGCTGAAATGGCACACTCCTGTGGTGATTCCATAAAAGCGATGACCACGTAGTTGGAGCATAGAGACGAAGGTGTTGCCGATGCTGAGTGACTCACCAGAGAATTTAAACGTCTGGGAGTAAGCAAAATCTCACTCTGGCTCCCCTTCAGGTATTGGTTTTGGATGGACAGCACAGTCAACAAGTTGTAGTCATCTGGAAGACTTCCACAGGCTTCTCCAGGAAGATCAGTAACATAGCGGCAGAAAGGGCAGACCACTGAGTTTGGTGGTGATTCACCCATATTGAGGATTTTTGCCAGGCATCTGGAACACAAACGATGGCAGCACTTAAGCATTTTTGGTCGCCGACTGGAAAGATTGTAAGCACAATAGCAGATTTTACACTCCAGTTCCTCAGTGCTCAACCCATCCACCACGTCCTCAGGTAGTTCACTCATCATCTCTTGCTTCTCTCAGCGTTTTTCGCATATTCTAGGGAACATAGTCTCAAGGTAGCTTCTATGCTACACCTATATGCAGACAGACTGCGGCAAAACTTTTACCAACTCAGGCAAAAATGGGAGTTTGATGTAGGGAGAGTTTCATGCTCTGTGTGGAAGCCTGGGGAGAGAGGCTTGTCACAGAAAGGATAACTGTTAACACAGCACAAGAGAACAAATGCAACCACAACAAAGCAGGTCCTGTCAAATCAGGCCTGGAATTTTCTAGCCAGGCCTGTTGTTGCATGTGAAATTCAGTCCAATTATGGTCACCATGCCCCATTCTGGCACTGTTAATACTGCCATGATCTACTTTGGTTATTCCTTTCTTATTAACACTCGCCCCACACATATTTCAATTTTAAAATATTTTAAGAATCTTCTCAAATGTTTGCTTAATAATCGACAGAGAAAACAGCTGAGGAGTTAAAACAATAGAGCAGGATTTTGAAACTGAAAACTGCCCTGGATAGTTAGCCAGTAAGCTAACTATCAGTGACTACTGGTTGATCAGAAGTAATGGGCTATACCTCCCTGGTTCTGGCTTCTGTGCTGAATCTGGATGATTCAAAATGAGATATACCTGTAATTTTATAACAGCTGGAAAGCTACGTTTGCAATTACTGGCTACTTCTTTAGAGATATGTCTGAAAACTCAAAGAAAAAATTATTCTCTAAATATGTAATATATTTTAAATATGGCATATCTATATATAAGGTATGTCAGGTAAGGTATGGCTTGCCAGTGCCCAAGCATTAATTTTCAGAGTGTCTGAATGATTTCTGCCCTGTTGCACTCAGGGCGCTTTAAGAAACTAGTTTTTGATTGTGGACTTCCTAACTAAAAGACCTCAGCTTGTAAGGTTTGATAATCACATGTCCTCAACCCTCATCTTGAATACCGGTGTCCCACAAGGCTGTGTGCTGAGCCCACTGCTCTACTCGCTGTTCACCCATGACTGTGTTCATCTGCATAATTCCAACATCATTATCAATTATGCAAATGATACTCCAGTGGCTGGTCAGACAGGACAGAAGCTTTAAGTTCCTGGGCATCCACATCTATGAGGATTTAGGATCAATTCTGTTTAGGAAGGTGCAACATCTAGCTGAAGATGTGGTTTGCGTATATATACGTATATATATATATATATATATATATATATATATATATATATATATATATATATATATATATATATATATATATATATATATGTACACACACACACACACACACACACACACAGAATGTAAATGCAGCCTGTCAGTTGCTTTTACAAATAGGAATGTACTGATAGGAAATGTACAGTTGCTTTTACAAATAAATGAGATCAGGATAGAAATAGTATTATATTACAATTATAGTATAGTGCATTACACTATGATGTCATCTGTATCCATAATAAAAACTAGTTAGATCTTGGTGGGCTATATAATTTATTTTAGCCACTGTTTTCCTCTGAGTACACTCTTTTATTGACAGCTAGCAAAATGTAAGGAAAGCTATTACAAAAGAAGAAATATTACAAATGTGTTCTGACTTGGTTTGCACAGTGGTGCAGGAAGTAATGTTGCTGATCCTGAGTTTGTGTTATTGTTTGTGTGGAGTTTCTCTGCATGTTCTTATAGTGACATTATGAGTCTCCTCACTAGTTTTTGCTTTCCTCCCACTTCCCAAAAACATGCTGGTAGGGGGATTGGCCCTAGTTCTGAATGAGTGAGTGAATGTGTATATGCCTGGTGTCCTTCAATGGACTGGCATCCCTTCCAGGCTGAATTACCATCTTGTCTCAAGTGTGGACCCTCTGGTTACTGAATGAATGAATAAATAAAGGAATAAATGAAAGAGAAGCAGACAGAGCTATGGACATGCCATCATTTTGACACACTGTGTTTATGTGTATAAGGTAACATAAAGAAGCCTTGGATGACTGCTAAAGTGCGTGCACTGCAGAAGACTAGAGACCTAGCCTTCAGAACAGGGGACAGGGCAGCCCTAAGAACAGCAAGGGCCAAACTTCCCCGAACCATCAGAGACACAAAGTGTGCACATGCCCAGACAATCCACAGCCACTTCTAGGACAGCGGAGACACCCGGAGCATGTGGCAGGGCATACAGGACCACAAACTACAAGACAGCTTCACCTGCCTGTGATAGTGATGCCTCGCTCCCAGATGCGCTGAATGACTTCTACGCTCAGTTTGAGGTGCAAAACAACGTAACGTCAAGGAAGACCATCCCTCACCCCAACAACCAGGTACTCTGTCTATCCATGGCCGACACGAGGAGAACTCTATGCAGAGTTAACCCATGGAAGGCTGCTGGGCCAGACAACATTCCTGGAAGGGTGCTCAGGGAATGCGCAGAACAGCTAACAGATGTCTTCACTGACATCTTCAACATTTCCCTGAGCAGCGCTGTTGCTCCTACTTGCCTCAAGATAACCACCATTGTCCCCATCCCAAAGATGCCTACAGTGTCCTGCCTCAATGACTATCATTATGAAGTGCTTCAAGAAGCTCACTTCAAGAAGCTCACACATGGGCACATCAAGACCCAGCTATCACCCTCACTGGACCCCCTACAGTTCGCGAATCGTCCAAACTACTCTACGGACAATGCCATTGCCATGGTACTTCATTTAGCCCTGACTCACCTGGACAATAAAGACACGTAAGTACGAATGCTGTTCATAGACTTTAGTTCAGCATTCAATACAATCATCCCTCAGCACCTGATTGGGAAGCTGAGCCTGCTGGGACTGAACACCTCCCTTTGCAACTGGATCCTGGACTTCCTGACTGGGAGACCTCAGTCAGTCCGGATCGGGAACAGCGTCTCCAACACCACCACACTGAACACTAGAGCCCCTCAGGGCTGCATGCTCAGTCCATTGCTGTTTCAAACCATATTATCAAGTTTGCCGATGACACGACCATGGTGGGTCTCATCAGCAAGAGCTACGAGTCAGCATACAGAGAGGAGGTGCAAAAGCTAACTGCCTGGTGTAGAGCCACCAACCTGTCTCTGAATGTTAATGAAACCAAAGAGATGGTTGTTGACTTCCGGAGAGCACAGAGCAACCACTCTCCGCTGAACATCGATGTCATCTGCAGAGATCGTCAAGCGCACCAAATTTCTTGGTGTTCATCTAGCAGAGAGCTTCCCCTGGTCAATCAACACCAGCTCCATCACCAAGAAAGCCCAGCAGTGCCTCTACTTCTTACAAAGAACACATCTCCCTCCCCCCATGCTCGCTACTTTTTACAGAGGGAGCATTAAGAGCATTCTGAGCAGCTGCATCACCGTCTAGTTTGGGAACTGCACCATATTGGATCGCAAGACCCTGCAGTGTATAGTGAGGACAGCTGAGAAGCTCATTGGAGTCTCTCTTCCCCCTATCATAGACATTTACACCACACGCTGCATCTGCAAAGCCAACAGCATTGTGTGACCCCACACACCCCTCACACACACTCTTCACCCTCTTGCCATTTGGAAAAAGTTACCGAAGCATTCGGGCCCTCAAGACCAGACTGTATAACAGTTTCTTCCCACAAGTCATCAGACTTATTAATAACTGAACCATACTGAGCACAACACACACATGCACATCAACTGTATGGACCGCACAGACCTACACCAAATACACACACTTCTAATATACATCCATCAATCTGTTTACATGCTGTTTTTTGCACACTGTTTTTTTGCTTTTTTTTCTGTCTCACATTTCAATCGTTTGCTGTTTTGCACGATACTGTACAATTTCTCAGGTAACTGCTGCTATCATACTGTGTTCATTCCAGTATTTCTGCACACACAATATTGTCTGAACATACAGTATTTACACTGGTTGGTGCTGTTTCTGTTTATTGTCTTTTGTGTGTTGTCTTTTGTGTAATGTCTTGTATTTTTTGTTTGCACTGTCTTTTGTCCTGCACCGTCCTGTCTGTCTTGTCCTGCACTGTCTTGTTTGTCTTGTTCTGCACTGTCTTGTCTGTCTTGTTTGTCTTGTCCTGCACTGTCTTGTCTGTCTTGTCCTGCACTGTCCTGTCTGTCTTGTTTGTATTGTCCTGCACTGTCCTGTCTTTCTTGTCCTGCATTCTCTTGTTTGTCTTGTCCTGCACTGTCTTTTGTCCTGCACTGTCTTTTTTGTCGTGTCCTGCACTGTCCTGTCTGTCTTGTCCTGGACTGTCTTGTTTGTCTTTTGTCTTGCACTGTTTGCACCAGATCACACAGATGCACTTTATGTATCTTGGACTAAATAAGTCCTTATTGCTCTGTCTTTGTTCTATGTAACACCATGATCCTGGAGAAACTTTGTCTCATTTCACTGTGTACTGTAACAGCTATATATGGTTGAAATGACAATAAAAGCTTTTTGACTTGACTTGATTTTGAATGTGAGTGCATTACTGAAATAATGACTGAATAATGCAGTAGGAGTGTCAGAGCCGGCCGGAAGACTGCTATCCCAAGAGCAAGCGTGATAGTCTCGGGATGACGTCAGCGGCAGAACAACAACAAAGCCTCAAGCAGCTGTCTCTGGGTGCACGCGCTCGCTGGGAGGAGCGCGAGCTCAGTCAGGGTGCGCTATGGCTGAGAGAGCGGATCAGGAGGCTACGGGAACCCGGAGGCCCTCATCAATTACCCCGCCGCCGACGTGCTGCCGAAAAACTCTGATGAATTATAAAAGACCGATGAAGACTTGCGCCACCTTTGTAGCGACAAACGTCGTGTTCTGGTGAGAGCGGTGACGCAGCTGTTTTTTTTCCCCTCACGTGAGACTTAAATGTCTATTTGTTGTGTTATAGCCAAACCCGCACTGCTCACGTGCGTCTGACGTGTCAAATCCAAATGCATCTCCGATTGTATTTATTTATTTGTAACTCTTTGTCATATATGTATGCGTTATCTTCACTCAGGCCTGTCTAGTGCTGCAGTGGGTTATTCTGTCCAAGTCATGCTACTGGGCTGGAACAGAACCTGTTCAGAATAGATAATGCACTTATGTCCATTATTATGTAGTACATTTTTTCTATATTTTCCTGTTGGAAGCAGTGCTGTCTTGAATGGTTGGTCAGTGCACTTGTATTTTCCCTGTTTCATTTTCTTCATCCTGTTTGTACAGTGTAGATCAGATGAAGCCAGGTTTTTCCTTTACTTGCATATTATTAATCATTTATATTTCCACTTAATAATAATAATAATAATAATAATAATAATAATAATAATCATCATCATAATCATCATCATCATTTATAACTATAGAGATTTAACAAGCCTTGTGAGTGCTTCCTCGTTTGGATTTAACCAAATACCTTGAAAGGGTCATTTCTTCTTGTAAGTAAGCCGTGGCCTGGATTTAAAAACACTGGAAATTATTCACTTTGTCCTGAGTTGAACAGGGCAAATAGCCACAAAGTCTATCTACTGTTTCATACCTCAAAGGGCTTTAGACGTTTCACCCAGTATGTACGTTATTGTAAAAGCAGTGACGTGCATTAAATGCATTAAATCCACATCATGAGTTAACTGAAAAAATAAACAACCCCATTGTTTGTTTTTCCCCTATGCAGTTTTGTGTCCTTTAGTCCATTCCGAGTGGTTTGTCTTCTCTGCTTGTGTCTGCTTCTATTGCTGCTGGTACAGTTGCTGAAGGACATAGCCCTTTCCAGGTCAAAAGGTATGGATCACCCTTTTAATACAGTCCTTAAACTTCACCGATAGAGAATATTTATATAATTTGTAACAATGTGTAATAACACAAAAGCAAGCATACATGTCACTACATAAGACATGGGCAGCAGTATTACCTGACCAATATGCTATAAGATACATCAGTGTAATTAATGCAATTATCAAAGTTATTTGAATGAGCTATGATCCACCCATGATGGCAGTTAAAAATGATGGAAAGGTCACCCGATCGATAGATCCTTAGTTTATTATGGGTTGAATGCAAACACTGTGCCATGATAATAATTGTGCGCATACTGATAACATGGTATTGACAGGTTTAACCTAACATTTGTTCATCCTTTTTCTATTAGGATCCAGTTTATGGAGGAGTATGACAGGCAGGTATGTTAACCTTTAAGCCACATGCATTGCTGTTTTCATTTCCAGTATGTTACCATTCCAGTTTTTCTTGTCTTTTTATGCAACTAGATGACTAACCAGTAGATGGCGCTTATTAGTATTACTGAATACCAGCAAGCCATAAAGTCAGTCATGTGAACCTATGTTACTGGGTTGTGTGTTCTGGGTTTAATTCCAGCAAGATCCTTGCAACACACAACGCAATAATACAGCTTTCCTCATATCAATATTCTGATATGCATATTCTGTTTATTCTTTTAATAAACAAACACACAATTCACTTAATTAGAAATAATAAAATGAAGAGCTGAAGATTGAAACTTTTTATATAAACATTTTATAAGTAAATTAATTATTGTCACTTCCTTTACACAATACACAGAATATACAAGATAAAATTGTAGGTGTGATGCAGTGCCTCTATATTTATAGATAGGTTTCTGCTACAAATATTCATACCTTTTATCTGGATTAAATTTAAATCCCAACTGGGCATGGGGAACATGAAAGGCTCTCTCTCTCTCTCTCTCTCTCTCTCTCTCTCTCTCTCTCTCTCTCTCTCTCTCTCTCAATTAGGACCGTTTTTAAATCGTACCCTATATTTTTATTTTCTGCTAATTTCCTACCAAATAGAAAGTTCTGTTTATTCCAAATAACATATTAATTTTAAGTTCCTTTACATTCTTACAGAATTCATATAAAAATCTTGGGTGTGTATACTTTTACACAGTAATTTATCACACCCTTTTTATCAATATAACTGACCTCTCATACTGATACAAGCATGCGTGAACAAACTATGCCATTCAAATTTCTCTGTAATCAGTCTCTATACACACGGGTTTAAAATCACACATATATTAATACATTTATTAAGGATATTTGATTAAGAAGAGACTTGAGTTTATCCAATGCTGCTAATGGCCAGCCTTCAGTTCACCATTATGTAAGATCCTGTTGCCTGGACCTTCACTGTGGCAACTCTTTCCCTGTTATTTTTTATAGACTTACGATAAAAACAAGTCCAGTGTTACCGTTGTACTGCAGTTGGGATGATGCCAGCACAGTAATTCTCAGCATAGTGTTTATGGGGGGTAGCCTTTTTAAAGCCGAGCCTTCTCCACAGCTGCTATGTTGCTTCAGCCTTCGAGCTGTATTTACACACCACTGTTGATCTCAGTCAGGCTCTAACTGTTGTTGTCACTCCTAATAGTTGGTTTCTGTTCTCCCAAACTCCTTACCTACTCTCTTATCATGTCCAACAGGTTGCTTGCATGTTCAAAGCAAGAGTTTCGATAGAGTAGGTTACCATTGTAACCACTCTTATAGCATCTACATATTATGTCTGTAATTTCTGGATAAAATATTCATGACACACACATATTACTGTTTTGTATTCCTTTTGGCCAAAATAATCTATATTAAATGTTAATTTGAAAGTAAGAAGAAAAAGTTAAATGGACCAGTCCTTATATAGTCATGGGAAAAAGAATTGACACACCCTTAATTTCTATCTATCTATCTATCTATCTATCTATCTATCTATCTATCTATCTATCTATCTATCTATCTATCTATCTATCTATCTATCTATCTATCTATCTATCTATCTATCTATCTATGACGTGATCAAGGCCTCAATAACAATGACAGTGACCAAAAGACACAGCAGATGTTAATTTGCATTTATACCCCACCACCACCACCACCTCCCCTCAAATCTAAAACAACATCTTTCCTATTTCCAGGCTCTTACATAGTAATCATCAGCCAGCTGTTACTAATAAAATCAACAGAATTGCATTTTATTGCCTCTATAAACAGACTTTTGGGCAGTTTGGTGTCCTGGAGCAGTCAGGTGTGTCTTTATAAGAAGCAAATGTTGTTACTCATCAATCCAGGAAGTGTTATAAGGCCACTAAACAATTCCCCATTCTACAATATGAAGGATTTCTTACAAACCATCAACATAGTTGCCAATCTTCCCATGAGTGGGTGTCCCAGCAGATTCAGTCCAATGTCACACTGTTTAATGCTCAGAGAAAACCCCAAGAGCTACATCATGTGATCTCTCCAAACATATAGAATATAGAATACAGCAGCATGACTTAAATGACCAAAACTGCACCCGAACAAACCAGAAATGTTCTTGAATAATAGATTTTGAATTGATGAGATCAAAAGATGGAGATACTTGAACATCATGCACAGCACCACGTTTGGTAAAAACAATCACAAAACACTTCAAACCAACATTCAAACATTGTAGCAGATGGAAGATGATTTGGGCTTGTTTGGCAAATCATTTTTATTTTTATCATATTCTTGAGACAAACATGAGGCTATCTGTTCAGCTGGGTCAAAAATAAGGATGCTGTGATCAGGATGCTGTGATCGATGCTGTGGCAAGATTATAGTCAGGCTGTGCATAAATGAATGGTATCAAAAATCAATGAACTGAGACAAAGTTGTTCTACATTCTTACTGAGTTAATAGAGTTATTTTCTTTCCCACCTGGTTTCTGAAAATTGCTTTAGGTTTTGGGGAAAAATGAATACATATTGAAATTTGTGTATTTTTGTTATCATCTGAGGTTATTGGTGAGGACAAAGCAATCGTTATTTAGGCCCTGAAAAATTAAAACGTAGAATTGATTATGAATAGGCTTAGTTATATATATATATATATATATTTGATTCAGAATTATTATAAAACACAATAAGTGGGCTGTAAGTAAGCAAGGAGTAAGTAAGGAAAAAAAAGAGGGCAGTGGTGGCTCAAGTGTTTAAGGCTCTGGGTTGTTGAATGGTAGGCTGGGTTCAAACTGCCACTGTTGGGCCCTAGAGCAAGGCCCTTAACCCTTATTGCTACAGGGGTGCTGTATCATAGCTGTCCTTGTGCTCTGACCCCAACCTCCAAAGTTGGGGTATGTGAAGAAAGAAGTACACTGTGCTGTAATGTATGCATGGTGATAATAAAGGCTTCCATTCAAATGAGTGTGAGAAGATGATAACACTTCTATAACAAACAGCCCCCTCTGTTGGCCAAAGTCGTGTAATGGTAAACAAACCTGAAACCTCTGCTCCCCCATCACAGTCTCAGTTAGAAAAGTTCTTTCTTGTTTGGGGTTGGGATGGGTGGGGTGGGTGGTGTAGGTGGGTTTGTATGCACAGATTCTGAGTCTGTTAACCAATTATAAATAACTGACACATAAGAGAGTTCAGTCTTTTTTTGGACCATTTTATTTTTTATTCATTTTCACAAAAGGTTTTGTAAGGTTTACTGTCACTACTTTTAAATATGGCATCCAATTCTAGCAATAATATGAATTTACACTGTTTTCCATTTTAACCTGATTCTTTTAACCTGGTTATTTATTTTGAACCGTGGTTCATAATTTGGGCTCCCGGAAGCACAACCCAGGGGTCTATCATTTTTTAAATTAGATACAGTGGTAGACATAACAACAATTATGTACCCTGGTTAATGTCTAGGGTTAAATGGGGCCTGTAACATTTTACTGTCCAACAGTTTATGGGAGCAGACAACCAGCAATCAATAGAATTTCACACACACCAGAGGAATGTGTCTCATTACGTTTAATGTATATACAGAGCCCTTTTTTTTTATTGGCATATGGCTGGTCAACAGAAAAGAATGTGTGACACAATGCCTAAAACATTAAACAGTCTTCAACAACAACAACAACAACAACCAAAAACCAAAAACAAGTTTCCTTAAAGTGAAACATTAGTTTTCTAACTGAAATCAAAAGGAACTCAAAAAAGTCTAAACTCGCATTTCCATTAACAGCCATTGTTGCCTACATCTTACTGTACTGTACATCTTACACTAAGGTGTTTGGACAAAGGATGTTCCTACATAGTGAGAAGTTTGTAGTGAGTAGGCACGCCTCAACTTCCTTGTGCAGACCCCCAAAATACAAAAGACGTGTGTGCGTGTGTTTGAGGGTGTGGGTCTAAGTGTTTGTGTGTGTGTGTGTGTGTGTGTGTGTGTGGTACTCATGCTAACCAATGGCTAAAAGTGTGTGTAACCAAAAGCATGACTGGAGGCCTCTCTTCCCAAGCACTTCTGGCTGAACTTTAATTTTGCAGCTAGTCCTCGACAGCATGATGATTGGCCAAAAGAGAAGTGGAGCATAGTCAAGCTTCATGTCAGTCATTCCTTGACCTACACAGGGAAAACATGCAAAGTGGATCTACGTGCTGTTGTACATATTACAACCTGCAAGTTTCAAAGTTATTTATAGTTAGTTATATTTATTATTTCGTTTTTATATTCGGTATCTGATTATACTGTTCACAAGAACCGAGTTAATCTACACTTCCAAATAAATAAAAAAGCCTATAAATAACATCAACTTGACTTAATGTGTCCAGTAAATGAATAAATAGTCAGTCTGTAGTATGTGGAATTTTATAGTTAAAGGGTTTTGAAAAGCAGTGCATTAGAATATAAGCAGCCTGAGAGCATTTCCTTCTTCCAAACACTTATTCGGTACTAATGATTTTGTAGAATGTTTGTTCTAGATGCAAAAGTGTTGTGAAATTAGAGACCTGTATTTGTCTGTCAGCATGCGGCATGTGTGATGGCTCTGATGACGCTACTATTTCTTTGCTCTAAGAACTGCTTGCACTTGGTTACTAACCTGACTCTAACTTCTCACTTCTCACTCCCACCAATCAGAAGCCATTGTACTAAATCAGTAAACGGCGTGGCTGTATAATGTAGTTCTTGATTTGTGGAAGGCTAAGTGAGCAGTGTGAAACAGATACTAACTGCTTGCTCATGATCACTGCAGTTGTCAGACTCATATGGCCAGCTTGTGTCACGTAGATTAAAATAACGATGAACATGGTGTGTGCCATGGCATGACTCGATTTAGATTTTTTTGTAAATGGAACATATAAAAAGGCCATTTATTCTCATGAGCTATTGTAGTAACTATGTATCCCTTTAAAATGGCAACTAAAATAGCCCTTGTGTAATTTCTAAGAATGGTATAATACACTAAATATAATATGTGACACACATAAGCGACACCACACACACTACATACATAAGGCAGGTCATACGTGGTACAACATACAGAAAAGCAAAATTTTATCCATTTTTCTCACAAGTTGTATATGGGGGCTATGTTAGGCATGTGTGTCGCGTGTGTGTCACACGACAAGCAGCACGTCTTCCTCCGTCTGATGGGCTGTGCTATTTTTAGACCAGCCTGGTGGAAATAGTAAAGCTGGGGTATTGCTCCACATAAACAGTGGTAGCTGTGGCTTGGGGTGGCATGAAAAGTACCATAGCATGTCACAGAGCCCTAAACCTTTAACCTAGGCTGTATTTATACCCAGAGCTCAGAACACAACTTCTACACAACGTCTTGGTCACAGTCTGAGAGATGATGGAGGAAAATCTTGGATCAGGGTTAAGGTAAAATGGCTGTCTATCAGTTTATGAGAAAAATGGCTACAAATTAACTTCTATTGTCAGTGAATAATATGTTATCATTTCTATTGTAAGTTATTCACAGAGACTTGTTGGGTGGATGTTCCACATAATCTAATGCTAATAGCAAATTTTAAAATGTGTTGTAATTTTTTAACGAAGGACAACATATACTTGTTAATACTTGTTGGTAATGAAGTTTTTATATTTATTTAATTTTTAAAAATATTTATTTATTTTTTATTTTTATTGAAGTTTTTATTTTTATATATATTTAATTGTTTTTATAATACCGTAGGAGCTAAAATGTTTTTTTTTGTGACACTTTATATAGAAATGATAACATATTAAATATCTGTACTTCATTACATCCAGCCCATTTTTAGAAAGCTTCACCAGATCAACAAGAGACCATGCTCTCTCCATGACGTACCGGTCATACAATGACCGGGGTAGGAGATTTAGTTTAGTTACAATTACTTGCTCGATTCCCTTGAATCGTTAGCGGAAACTTCTAGCATTAGCTTTTGTTTGTGTGTTAGAAGCATCATCTATTTGCGTTGTACTAGTTAACCTATCTATTGTGATGACAGAAAACAGTGTGCTCTGTGGTCTGCGAGATAAGCAAAGGTTGTAGTGTTTTCAGTGCCATTCTCCACATTTGTCAGCTGTTGCTTTCATGCTATTTTTACCTCCTGTCACTAGGCTTGTTAAATTCTCAGACGTGTTGCTTTCAATGTTGATGTAAAGATTAGTATAGGAGACAGCTGCTTGTATTTAGTCACTTCTGTCTATTCAGTTATCAGATTTAAGCAAGTTAATTCAAACTTTTTATAGTTAAAGTTGTTGGTATGATATATATTTTGCAGTGTGTTGATTACAAGTCAGCACGTGGCAGCAGGGACGAGGCGGCTATCTCGAACTGCCGTTTCCTTGTAACGAAACATGACTCCCACTAACACTTTTACAAGCTGCTTTGGATCATGTAGGAATCACACGTCATTGAAGCTTGGCCTGTATTGGGCAAGCCATCTTTTCTGGCACCAGAGCTTATGTAGTGCTGTGCAAGCCTGCCTGTAGATGGTGAAATGCTAATGTGAGCCACATTGCTTCATAGTCACACCTGCCGTTTGACTGCATGTGATCAATTTCACAGAAAATTGCGTCCATTTGGTGTTTTGGTTTGGGACACGATGAGAGACATGTGGGTTACATTTCATGGAAGTGTCTCATAACGCCAAGTACCCAGGTTTTCGACTAATCGTGAGAATCCACATTTGCTTGGGTTAGTATCTCTAGTATGACCATTATCACATTAGTTATGAAGGGTGTTGTTTGCTGTTTGGATACCTGTTATCATGCCAATATGTTATATGCTTTTTTTTCCTTTAGGACATTTACGTAGGTCTTTTCCTTAAGGTTTTTCCTTTAGGACATTTTATTTTAATTTGAATTTTGAACTTCTTTTGTGCTCTGTCTCAGTGTCATAATACCTTGTTATTCAAATGATTGGATAACATAGCTACTAGTAATCAGCTACTACACTGAAACTAATAGGGTAAGGTATGTAGTAGAAGAGTAAGGATAGGCTTTGGTAGTCTAAAAAAGGGTTACAGTTATATTTTAAATGTTAATGCTTTCATGGTTTAGCAGCAGAAATGTATGAGCCCCTTTCAAAACATTGATATGTATCACTTCATTACACATCCATTATAAATATTTGAGTAGTTTCAAAAGTTATATTATGCAATTGTTTTCTTTCTTGCTTTTCACCTTGTAAAAATAACTGTTTTTTGGTTTTAGAACTATATAGGTTTGTTACAGCAAACTTACATTTTAGCTAACTAGCAAGCTAAGCCTGTTGAATTAGTTAGCAGTCCACCTTCATTGATATTTAAAGACATGATAGACTACATATATGAGATTAAATAGGCATTGCAAAGAGTTCCTCAGATTTCCGAAGAACACTTACCCATCGTAGTTATCTGTAACCATCTTGAAAATGTTGGCTTGAAAATGTGTTTAATTGAATATTGTGTGTTAAACACGAAGGCATTTATGCACACTGTTTCGATTCAGGCCCCTAACAACTTAATAAAACATCTGAAAGTTTGCTCTTAAACATATGATTTAAAATGGATTCCTAAAACTTCTCTAGGTGTCTTGGACCCTACTGAATTAGAAATCATCCTCAGTAGTGATTTTTTTTAGTTCTATACCCAGCAAAATTATTTCCTAACCAGCATACCCCTGTATCGTGGTGAACATCTCATTCGATGGTTTTTCCTTCCTTTGCTCCTCTTCTATTTGGGAAGGCTTTGTACTGGAATATTACACATTTTATACAATTGTAAAATCGGTGTCAGCAGTTTGGGAAAGCATTTACATTTGCCCTTATCCTGAGTGACTTACACTTATTATAGTTATACTAATGAGCAGTTTAGGGATAAGGCCCCTACTCAGAGGCCAAGCAGTGGCATCTTGGTGGTTCTGGGATTTGAACTCATAACCTTAATCACAGAGCATCACACTCATATGTGTGGAAACCCCACAAATAAGTTTCACCTCCCACAAATTGAGAAGGCGTTTCCATGCTCAGCTGATGAAGGACATTTGTCTGAAACATCCAGTTTTGCTGAAAACATAGTGTTATTTGGTTATGATCCATTACCACAAAATACACTGCATTGACTACCTGGATTTTAATATATACTCACACCAGCCACCATGCTAATACTAGCCAGACATATAACTCTTGAAGCTATAGGAGGTGAAACCAGCTGATGGTGGATTGTCATATATTGCCATATACTTTCCCTCCACACACACACACACACACACACACACACACACACACACACACACACACACACACACACACACACACACACAGAGTTTTAAGTTCATTTGTTGCTCCCAGTATTTCTTTATTTAGTAGATTTCAGTGGTAGTAAGAAAACTACACAATTTCTGGAAATAGTTATGTTCAAGGTACATTTTGTATGAGAAACCCTAAATCTTTCAGCCAACGACATGCATCATGGCATAATGTTACATGTGAAAAACATGTTTCAAAGACATGTTAATAATCAGTATTAACAAGGAAGGAATTCCATGAATCCAGTTAATGAGGAGCTACTGTGATGGTAGTTGAACTACAATCTTATAGAGGAAAGTAACAAGTAACGGGGGAAAAAAGAAGAAAGTATGAAGATCTAAGATGCTTATTTTAAAAAAGGCCTCAAACTATATCTTTAATAGCAACTTCTGAGAGTAAGTAAGTCATGAATTCAGTTATACTGCTGTAAGTTGTGAAATAGCATGCTACTAATTAATTTAACATTAATGCTATTTGCCCTGTTTTTTTTAATGCGATGAGACTATTAAGCAACACATTGGTTTTCTGACTGCAGTTGGGAGCTGGTGGATTCCAGTCAGGAGAGCAGGTCTGGGGCAGAAGCTCAGCTTACAGACTGCTGGATAAGTATCAAGCTGTTCCTTAAGGAGATGTCGTCTTTCAAACAGCAGAATCCGGGCAAGGTGACGGCATAGCTAATATTGAACGATGGATATGTTAGACTTTTGTGTCGTTTGTTAGACTGTATGAATGTATTTATAATCACACCCTCCGGTGTCACCTATATGAGGATGAGGTTCCCCTTTGTGTCTGGTTCCTCTCAAGGTTTCTTCCTTACCATCTAAGGGAGTTTTTCCTCCCCACAGTCACCTGAGTCACCTCAGACTTGCTCATTGGGGATAAATACATACACATTAAATATATCTAATATTAATCTTAAATTTTTCTATTAATCTTTATATTATTCTTAAAGCTGCTTTGAGACAATGTCAATTGTAAAAAGTGCTAAACAAATAAACTTGAGTTGAATTGAATATGTTTGTTATGCAGCAGAAATATAATATTAAGATCCTGCCTTTGTTTCTTGTTGCAGTTTTGTCTCCTGGTATGTAGTTTGTGCTTTTGCCTAGCCATACTGGGCAATTACATTCCAGGAGTCGTTATTTCATATATTATAGGTAAGTGCATCTGAGTTACTCACTAATTGTTTGAATACAGATGGTTTGTTGTTGATCCTCATGAAAAGAACTGCTAGTGATAAAGATGTGCAGTATATTTGAATAGCAGATTTACATGGCTGACTTTGGAAAGGTTTCTTCGTTTTTTTTCTATTCCTGCAGACTGTGATGTGTGTTATTGTTCTGTTTATCTATTTGCCTCAGTGCTAGGCATTTTCCTGTGGCCTCTAGTGTCAACACATGAATTAGGGTTGTGGCTGGAACCAGTTCTGCAGAAACTGAACTTTGGAGTGGGGCACTTCCTGCAAAAGATTAAAGAGAATCATGGTAAACAAGTTTGTTCTATCTGATTAACCAGAACATATACAGCACATTATACAAGCACAAGAGATTTATCTTCATTCATAGTAACTGATGGTGGCAAATGAGAATTGCAGTTATTTGTTTTTTCTCTAACCCAGAAAAGCGATTGCTCCAAGCAGAGGCTGAGAAAGAAAGCATTGAAGCCGATCTGTCCTCAATGTTCCCTAAGGTGGGTGAATTTTTACTTACTTTCCTCTTGGCAGCCTTTTGAATGTGAATCGATAGGGGAACTGATGCAGATGCTTTGTTATAGCTGGACTCCACGGTGTGCAGGGAGCTGTCTGTATCAGACACAGAAGCCTCTGAAGTAACGTGGACTGATAACGGCACCTTTAACTTATCAGAGGGACACACACCTCAGACAGAGAACTCAGAGGGTGAGCTTGTCTGTCCTGTTAGTTTCCTATATGGAGTTCTATGTTTTCTGTGCTGTTGCAGATAAAAGGAAACACCTTGCTTACAAAAGTGTGGATAAGCAGCTAACGACTGAATATTGACAATCGTTACCTTTTAACTGTAAGAGATTAGTTTATTATTAACAATAAGATATTTTTTAGCTTTAACGCAGAATTAATGTTAATTCTGACTAGTGGACCAATGTGGAAAAAGTTAAGCATATTTTAACTGCGAGAAGAATGCAATGCAAATGGCAATCGGTGGATATTTGGACACTTGTTTTCCCAACATGTATAAACATGCATGTTTTTGGTTCCAGAAATATATGTTCCTAGCTAATGAAACTAACCAAACTTCTAGTGGAAATACATAGATGTTTAGTGGAAGGACATCTTATTTATGGTCAAATGGGTGTTTTTGAATTAAACAAAAGAAAATCCTATACTGATGTGTGAATGCAGGGTAAGAGTTATAGGGCATGGCAAAACTAGTATCTGAATAAAGCGATAAAATAGGTGTAAAGGAAACTTTCCTCTGATTTAGATCTAGATCATCGCAGCGAAGAGGAAGTGTTCTCAAGTGGCCTCACTGAATTTCCCTCCGTGGATAACGGCACAGGGACAAACGGGGATGATGAGGACCTGAGCATCGGCTTGCCCATCATGTACGTCCCCCAGCACAGAGTTGCTCAAGGGACAGGTGGAGTGGATGACGCTGCAGCGACTCAAGCTTTTGGACTTCTACAAAGGATGGCCGAGAACACCATCACAGCTGCAGTCACTTCTGCCATACAAGAAAAGCTGGAGTCAGCGATTGCTGACAACACAGACAGTGAGGCTGAGGACTTTGAATTGCTGGACCAGTCCGAGCTTGAACATCTGGAGGGTGAGCTGGGCTTGGAGAAAGTGAGTGGTAAACTTCAGTCCAAACATACTAAAAATGCCGGATTTTTCTCCAAACTGCTTGGGCACCAGTAATGACAACATCTTTGTAATGGTTCAGAAGCGTGAGCATAAAACAGTCCTAGAGACTGGGGAAGGTCCAGATTAATGACGGTATTCCATTTTATTTTATATTTTAACGTTACAATTTTTCAATTAAATCACCTTGCAGTAAATTCCAAATACATAGAGGAAGGATGCTTCTTGTACACTGCTCTGTGAGGTTTTGATACTTGCAGTTTCTGCTTTATTTTTTTATATCTTCTTCATGTATTTACATGGGCCCCCTTTTAAAAGAAATCCCAAGTCTGGTCCCCATTTTAAAAGAAATTTTATTTGATTTTCAGGCTTGATCTTTCTTTAAAAAAAGAAACTTTTGTCATTTGTTTGTATGGATTTGTGATCTAAAACATTTGTTTTGTGAATTTTCTTTATTGGTTATATTTCTATCGGGTTGAATTCAATTGGTTATATTCAGTGTAAAACTATGGCCAAGAGTGATGTTGTAATACATTAGACACCAAATCAATCCAAACAAATATCTAAACAAAGTAGTTTAAAAAAACATTTTAAAAATGTGGTACAATCGGTTATACCAGGTTTTTCCCCCCAATGAATTACATGTTCAATTCACAGTGACATCACTTTCAGACTTCCTTTTTACTTGGGATGCCAATTTAACAGAATGTAGTTCGTTATAGTTCGAGAGACAGAGAGAGACAGAGACAGACAGAGACACAGTGAGAGTGAGAGAGACAAAGTGAGAGTGAGTCTCATTATGCTGCTACCTACTATAGTAGTCAATGAGGGATGTGCAGATCTTCTCCTCTCAGCACCTTCTTTCCTAATAGAATACACAGCTCAAAGGCCAAAGACACAAGGCCTCTAACAAAATAAGACACGTCATGAGGGTTTCCACATGAATAACTACATCATTACCAAAAAAAAAAAACTTTTTATCTGTAACTCAAGCAGATAAATGTTATGTTGCCTATTATATTTTTAGGTGTTGTATTTATTTTATTTTTTTTAAATTAAACCTTGTTTTGGAGCTGGAGGTCTCAGTACTAGAGTGTGCATGAAAAATCTTTTTATTTGTATTTGCACCTTACTTAGAGCACACTGACACTGAGCATAACAGTTTTAAGTAAATGAAACTATTTGGAGTGCACACACACACACCACACACACACTCACATACATACACACACACACACACACACACATGCACTGTCCACTTTATTAGGAACACCTCTATACAGTCATGAAGTTTTCTAATCAGCCAATCGGTGACTGTTCTGAGGTCGAAGGAAAGTAGAGACGGATTAAAGAAACAACAGGAAAATGATGCCTCATTATATCCACTGAGGATTTAATCATTACTCAATGAAGTTCGTTACGTCTATCTAAAATGACTTTCTAAATGTACTATGAACTGTACTATGAAATAATGTAAGCAGCCTATATTATTCCAGTAACAGTTACTCAATATCTACTTTTCTATTGTGATTATTATGATCATCATTCAAAAAAAAAAATCATTTGTTTCAGTGTCAGTGTAATTCCAAATGCAACTGAATGTACTATTTCTTTCTTTCTTTCTTTCTTCTCGCCTGATAGATTACTTCACATACATATTATGCCTGTGTGAACTGTGTGTCAGAATGAAAGAACATGAAATATAGCTGTATGTAAATGATCTTACAAGAATGGGATTAAAATATAAAGATTTAAAGTTAGCTGTGTCTTTCCTGTGTTCTGGCTCAACGTGCTTGGTCATCAGCTGAGTCATCAATTTTTAACCTAAGGCTAGAAGCAGATGTTTACCTAAATTGCTGTTCTGTTCTTAAGCAGCAGGGGGCAGTAAAAGCTACTGCATACAAATGAAATAGTATGTTGTATCCAACTTAATGTTTTCATATTCCTCTAGATGCCTTCATGGTTTCAGTAAGTGTGATGTACTGGTTTCCTATCCATACACTCCCACCTTGTTCTTAGCATTCATGGGACTGCCCTTGGTTCCTATAAAGCGGTTTCTGATGAATGAACTTCGAGTGACTTGTAGACACAATCATGTGTTCATAACCAGTGCAGCTCTGACTTTTGTTAAATAAACTGAATTAAGTGTCCTAATAGAAACTTTTGTGTACTTTAAAATGTATGCACTTACAGTAATAACATGGTTTTGTTGTTGCTGGGGTGTCCAATTGAATCAAGTCCAACTATGTGTCTATTTTGAACATTTTCCTGATAATAGGTAAACGTTAGCTATGAACAATTAATACACTGTTGCTTTTCACATTTACTCAGAACCCTGTATAGTAGTTTATACTTACTGTATATCCAATACTATATTGTATCATTATTGAATATGCATGTGCTTAATTTTTGGATTATTTTAAATTTCCTTGCACACTCTAATTTACAGATTATAGTTGATATCAGTTAATGAGTAAATGTCTGGGATTAACAAGCTCTATCGGCCTACATGCTAAATGTACAAAACACATCACCTTTATGGTACCAATCCAGCAACAGTACAGTTTCACACCTTTTTCTGAGAGTGTATGATGTTAACCATAATCATTTACTTAAGATATCGAGATATTATCTTAATGTCATGATTATAGAAGCTGTGTATTTTAAGTGAAATCACTCAAGATGTTTAGGATATTCGGTAGAATACTTTTAACGCTTTTACGCTGTGAGGCACATTAGTGAGTGTCAGGAGCCAAACAACACACTGAATCAATTATGAGGAAAACCTGCTGCCATTGCTGAATCGCTAAAGTCCAAACTGTTGCATCAGACACAGCAGGAGTTGCTTTTACTGCACCCGTAACCATCACATCTCTTTGCTAAGTGAATGTTGCAATGTAGTGCAGTAACTAGCCTAAGGCCAAAACCACAGAAGCAACACACCATATGCCACACAGATCTGCTCAGCACGAGAATCCGGATTTCTGGGGTTAGTGTGTAAAAAGAGAGACACGAGTATGATTAAACCGACCGTTACTGCTTCTTTATTCTGGAATAAATTGTTTGGAATAACTGTGAAATTTTACACGATTCCTCAAAGGTTTTTTTTTTAGAGTCAATGGTTCTTCAGAGAATTCTTTCCTGAAAAGTCTCGCTGCTGCAAAATGCAATTTTAGCAAGTGAAAAATACTGCCAAAGGGACCTTTAAATATTATCTAGTATTTTCATTCATTCATTCATTCATTTTCTACGGCTTATTCGAACTTCTTGGGTCACGGGGAGCCTATCTCAGGCGTCATCGGCATCGAGGCAGGATACACCCTGGACGAAGTGCCAACCCATCGCAGGGCGCACACACACACACTCTCATTCACTCACACACTACAGACAATTTTCCAGAGATGCCAATCAACCTACCATGCGTGTCTTTGGACCAGGGGAGGAAACCAGAGTACCCGGAGGGAACCCCCGAGGCACGGGAAGAACATGCAAACTCCATACACACAAGGCGGAGGTGGGAATCGAACCCCCAACCCTGGGGGTGTGAGGCGAATGTGCTAACCACTAGGCCACCGTGCCCCCCCATCTAGTATTTTTCATTATGAAATTGCAACAAACAAAAAATTAAATACAAAAAAAAGCTTATGTTTAAAACAAGGTATAGAATAATACCTGACCATCACACCCATATGTATATATAAATTAATACAGTTAAAAATAAAAACAGTTATTTAAACAGAATATAATAAAATATAATTAAACACTTTATGAGAAATGATGAAAGGTCATATTATATGAGTCCATCACCCAGAATCACACTTTATACTTTTAAAAACAATGCATTTTCCTGTTCATGTTATTTCACTTACGTTCACTGGAGACTTTAATACAAATACTCACACACCTACACCTTTATGCACCTTAATGCACCAATCAGCCAATCACATGGCAGCATCACAAGGCATAAATTCATACAGATGCTGATCAAAAGCATCAATTAATGTTCATATCGAACTGTGATCTCAGTGGCCAGGAAATGATTGTTGACAGGCTGGTTTGAGTATTTCAGAAACTGCTGATCTCCTAAGATTTTCATACACAGAGAGAGAATTTTATTAGTTATGATCTTGTTCTCGTGGTTCCACATTGTGATCAGAGTGTAAATTGGGACTCGAACAAGACTAGTTATGAGAGCTAAAAGGAATACAAAGAGCAATAAGTTACCGCAGGCACCCTGGAATATAAATCGTCTGGATTACTGAATTTACCAAAGAAGAAATCTTTTTTGAACAAATAGATTTTCAATCTCTAGACTTGAAGCGTGAGACTGTGCCTGAGCCTTAAACACTAATTGGTAGGCTTTTCCATAACTCAGGGGCTTTGAAGAAAAGAGGTCTGCCTCCTGCTGTAATCTTCATTATGCTAGGTTCTAATAAACAGCGCACACCTTTTGATCGATGCAGGCATGAAGGATCATAATAGACCAAAATTTTGCCTACATAATATCGTACAAGACCATTTAGTGCTTTATTGGTCATTAGTTGCATTTTATTATCTATGTGATCTTTTACCAGGAGAAATGCAATGAGGTGAAGATATAGATTATGTGATGTTTTTATTTGTTTTTTTATTTGATTGGCTAAAATATTGAATTTCACCCACAGATACATTTCTATGTTTAATATAGAAGTATTTAATCGCTACCTTTGAAAAGAATTTAAGGTTTCCTTTTAGTCTTAAAGTTCTATTTAGTCTTAAAGAGGAAAAAAATGTATTTTTGTCACATACACATCACACACAGTTGATGCAGCAGCACTGCAACAAAAAAGGGTTAAGAGTCTTGCTCAAGGGAACAACAGTGGCAGATTACCAGATAACCAACAACCCAGAATCTTTACTACTTGAGCTACCACCACTCCACCAAAGCAATCACCAGTGGTGTGAATGTCTGCAGAGATCATCTAACCAGATCTTACAGTGATGTTTAAAGCAGTAATAATAACTATTTTATATATATATATACCACCATCGTATATCTGTTAACATCATATCATAGCACCATATTCAGTTGGGGCTACAAGCATCCTAGGCTTTTCTTCTCCCATATTATAAGCATGATTCATTGAATATTACAGCATTCAAGTGGCTTGTTTTTACTCCTGGCATCCACTAGGTTTGTTGGTTGTAATTCTGCAACTGGACCCCAAACATTATGGACTAAATCATGTGCTTGCAGTAAGTTGAATCCATGAATTTACTTGCTGGCAATGCAAGTTTTGATTCTTCTATTTTTCTCTATGTCCATTTCTCATACAGTATTTCATTTTCCTCTGCATAGATTTCTCTTGATTTTTCATTCTTTTTTTCATTTCATTCCTTTTTTTTATTCTTTTCATTTTTGTCATTAAGAGATAAACTAATCAGCAAGGATGAAATAATAATCACTAAGACTAAATAACAATAAGTCAAGTTATACAGAAGTACTGTAGACTGTTTCAGTGTCAATGGTATGGATTTTTAAGGGGATGCCAATAAAAAAACAGGCATGCCATAAATATTGTGAGGAAGCCCACAGAAGCCTTTTTTTTTTTACTGGGACCTTTCTGACCTGTTGCTCCTGTCTCTTACTTAACACAAGAATATATCATTTCAAGGGTCTTTTACAAAAATCTTTGATGACTGATAATGTTGGTCTGGCTTACATAATTCTCGATGGAGCTAACCAACCTAGAAGATTATTAAAGCACATTCACACCACTTAGCATGTCATTTGTTTAGATTTATGTGTATACATGTATGTATTTTTTCATAGATAGGGTTATGTCTATACAAATGACAGCATCTATACAAAGTGCAGCATAGTTTTTTAAACATAACTGCATCAAAATATTTCATGGTGTCAGTATTTCTTTAAACGAATCAAATGACACATTCAAGTCAAGAGATTAATGATGCAGAAATGTTTTACTTTGCAGTTAGTCTTCAAGTCTTCTGTTCCAGATGTTTCACAGCTCTTAGAATCTTTGGCATTTCATTTCATGAGCTTTCATGTTAAAATGATCAGCCTATATTATCTATCTGCACTTGACTGCCTGCAGGCTCGATTGCAGGTTTGTATTCTGGACAAAACACCTGTTTTCCACATATTTCTGAACTTAATTATATATATGGAATAGCAGCGCAGCTGATCCAACTGGCAGGAAATGCTCAGGAGATGACAGATGATGAATGGGTCTTCAGCAAAAAACTATGTAAAGTTTCCTCCCACAAGATAAAAAATGAGTTACTATTGCTTTACACAAGCATCTCCTAGATTTACAGCATCATATTTTAATATTTAACCTCTTGTCCCATGAAATATTTCTAAGGTACATTGGCAGGCTGTTATTAGATTTAAAATGAACTACCTACTGTATAAAAATCAATGAAAGTCTTTCTTCAGCTCAAACTTACAATTTAGTGAAGCATTTCACAAGACAAGAGTAAAGAAAAACCATCCGATTTCCTTTTGTTGTAGAAAGAAACCAAGATAATACATTCAACGGGAGCTGATAAAACACACAATACTCAATTTTATCATAATAAAATGTGATGGCTTTACAAAATATTTCAACCTTGTAAAATAATACCCAAAAAGAAGTACAACAAGGAGCTTCCTCTATGGCATACGAGTCGTGAAACCTACAAAATAAATGTTTCACATGTTTACCATTTATCTGCTTTTAGTTGCTTTTCTTGTAATTTGAATTTAAAAAATTCAAAGCATGATTATAGACAGATAACCATGCTCTTTACTCAGTGTAGCATGAATTCATGTGAATTATTAACCCCAATAACATAACCATAACTAACAAGCCTTTTCCACAATAACAGTTGACTTTTGTAATCATCTAATCTTTCATTAATGTGACAGAAGAGATCTTGTTAAACAAGATAAGACACTCCTTGACGAAAGACTGTGCTTATAATAATAATCATAAAACATAAAACACAAGAAATTTGACCATAACTTTATTAGAGCCCCACATGATGAGTTACAGAAACTCTACACTATAAGAGTAACAGAATACATGTTTAAACAACTACAAATTCATCAACCTTGTCTTTCTTCTATTATTATTACGTACTTTTAGCAGTGCTAAGGTAGGGTTACGGCACCTGGATTGGTTGTTGAGTCCGTTTTGTGTGAGCCAATCGCAAGCTCCTACCATATGCCATGCCTTTCTGATTTTTAATGATCATGGACCTCCTTAAAATGTTGCTCTCCACTGCCCACAGGGTCTTCGGGGAGAAGAGAACTTGGATGTAGAGTTGATTACATCCCCCCCACTTTTCAGGAGCTTAGACCACTTGGGCTGAAGCAGGTAAGAATGCAGTCCATGTTCCACAGCTTTTAATGAGGTACAAGCATTTTGTATAAGCATTTAACGAGTTGCAAATGAAATTTCACTACAGCTGTTTGCAAAGATTGATATAAAAGATTTTAGCATTAGTTTTGCTAAATAATTTTACATGCTACATCCAGTTGTGACACTCCTTTGAAGAACTTAGTGATATCAAATTTTTATATTTATATTATATAAATGATGAGAAAATATAATTTTAGATGTATACAATACTGTTGCGAAAACCTTACCAATAGGCATAATTAAGCCATCTTGATATTCACAAAATTTTATATGATATATAGATTTTTCTTCTCCTTTAATAAAATCCACTTATATACTTCACAGTACTCAAATTTTTGTTGTTGTTAATATCAATTAAATTATATGTTTGAATAATTTTGGAATCTTGACTGGTTCCTCTAACTGTCTTGAATTGATACATATTTAATTTAAGTACATGATATTGTTTATGGTGCACCACAGGGCTCAGTACTTGGACCAAACATTTATCGTCATATAACAACAGCAAATTATGATTAGATTATTCCTAACATTATGTTGATCTTCTATAGTCATATATCTGTAGTGTTTGATGATAGCAATGCTTTAAATCAGCCACTAATAATTATTGTACATTTAATAAATAGTTGTATTTAAGTCTTCCTAATGGTAAAAAAAAAATATTCTATTTGAAATTATTTTAAAAATAATAATTATTTGAACTCTTTTCACATCGATCACAATAACCTTGCAGTTATTGTCAGTAGCGTACAAGCACTTAGTCCAGATGATAGTCATATGTAGAATGTGACTCTCTTCCTCACTTAATGTGACTCTCTTCCTCACTTAATGGACTTTATCCCCATGAACTTTAGAAATGGCCAGAATCAAGCTGTCTTTGCTGTTTGCTGGCGTTGTGCTTGCTGTCATCTTAATGCCAGGTAAGGACAGACCTTATAATGATGTATATTTCTTTAGTGATATCATACAACTCCACATACTTAACATATTCCAAAATTTTGTTTGTAAAAACATATTTCATGACATATGATCATTTTCATGTGTAGAACTGGAGATATATTTTTTTACTGTACTGAAACAAAAGCCTCCAGAAGTCTTTTAGTAATTGGCTGAGTGTGATTTTCCTTTAAGCCATAAAGATCTAAAGGGACCAACTGGGGGTGCAGACGTATGGCACATAATGTCATAATGTTAACAGTACAGACCATTTTTGAACCCCTTCATCTTTTTTACAACAAGGTGGCAATTAAAGTTGCAGCCTTCAGGCGCACAGCCCGTGCTCTTTGTAGTTTAACAGGTACCCTTGTAGGGGGCTACAGTTGCAGTAAGCCCATTTACACAGCACTAAAATCCCCTGTGGACATTAATCTGTAGGACGTGGCTCAGGTTTCACAAAGAGGGAAAGTTCTTGTATTTACAGTAAGTGCTGATTAGCAAATCTGCATTACCTTCCTTTGCAACATCTGACAGATTATTTGTAACTATTGTCAGATTTTCTTGTGGCTGGTCCAGTGGGGCACCCAGAAAAAGAAGACGGTAAGTGGCTATTTTAAACCTTACTGTGGACTGATCACTATAAATAAATATTGCTACATTTCTATATTCTTATATAGAAATATTTTAGACACAGTCTATTTTTACTGTCACTGCCATGTTATTTGTATTTGATGCCTATGTAATGAATCAGTTATTGAACATTATTATGTTTGTGGGTTTAGTAACTGAGTTTGCTGAAGAGAAGCCATTAGCCCTGAAGAAGCTGACACGCAATAAGAGGAATGCTGTTGCTTACTACAGACAGTTGCCGGAATTCTGGGCCTGGTACAAGTACTACATGGACACCCACAACCAGGAGGGAGTGAGTAATATAATACTTTATATAAATCAACTAATAGTGCGATTGATGAAACATTGTCAGGCAAAAATCTCTCCCGCTCTTGTAAACTACGTTTTCACATCTACAGATTGAGAGTTTGGACCAGCTCTATTTGATCTACCTGCAGCAAAAACACAGGGTTGAGGGGGACAATTCCTATGGACATTACCTCACCCACCTGAGTGAGGTCTACAAGGCCTGTGCTAAGTCAGATGACCCTGATTGTATTCCAGAATATACCAGTAAGCCCACAGCTAAGGTTGTTATGCCTGCTGCCTTGAAGCAAGCTGCGGTAAATGTGTGTAACCCATATCTCGATCCGTACTGTATCTTTCGTGTTGGTCCTCAAACAGCTTCTGAGGTGCCTCCTCCTGCTCCTCTTTCAGTTAAATCTCCCAGTCCCATTCTGTACCCCTCGCCCATAAAAACTCCTTCGGGATACCATTTCTATGCCCCAGCAATGAAACCTTTTCTCTCAAATGAACAGAGAGCTGAGCTGCTCCGGATCTGCAGCCCATCTGATACAGAGTGCTTGCAGTATCACTTGCGTGCTGCCTATGGTTATAGGCCTGCTCTTACCTCAGTGCCTTCCTATGCTTACCTAGGATGTGACCCCTCTAAAGATCCTTACTGCAGGCCCACATTGATAGCCAATACTCCATCAGGTCTGCATCATATATACCCTCATTGCAACCCTGCTGTTGACCCTCTCTGTGTCAGTAATATAGCACCAGCTGCCCAAAGTGCAGAGGAGGCTCCTAAGGAGCAGTACTGCAACCCACTGTTTGAACCGGGGTGCAACCCACTCTCTGCTAATAGGCTGGTCACAGTTAAGGCTCCAGTGCTGCAGTATGTGCCACAAGGAGAGCTGACACCCCTTCACCTATCTGCCCTCATGAAACCAGTACTGATTAACCCACAAGCCCCTCCAGCTTCCCTGGAAGCAGCCAAGAATGTGCAGGATGGCATCATCTTACCACATCCTGACTGTGATCCTGAGATTGACTACAATTGCCGATTGCGTCGTGCAGAACCCAAAGACAACGAAAAGACAGCCAAGGAACCTAAGGACGAGCTGGAAAGTGGTGATGAAGCCAGCAAAGCCAATGTAGCACCACAGTACACGGTCCCACGATTCGAAGATTTCCTGAGGGGATACCTGGGTCACTATAAGAAATAAGAGGACATACCATTATCTGAAAAGCTTTAAACACTCAACCAAGTTGTAGTGTTTCAAAAGGAACTCACAAAAATGTTAAAGTGTTCAGCTCAAGAGAGACCTCATGGTAATGAAGCCAGAACTCTTCAGAACAGGTGAAGAGGCCTGTGCTTTACAGGAATAATTTCAATAGTCAATACTGAATTTATTTGTATTGAAAAATTGGCAATACAGATTGTTTTTCTCATCAGACACCTATTTACCTGTTTTGTACATTGCAATTTGATGTCTAGGTTATGGAGTTCAATTTATTCCTTTAAAAGTACAATACAGCAATCATGTATGAATTGTGAATGACATTACAGCCCTTGGAAAATGTTCAGTTTCTTTTTTTTTATATCTTTTTATAACTTTCTGCATGAATAAAAAAAACAATTATTAAGTCAAAATAGTGTGGTTGCAGATAAACTTGATTTCAGTTGTGTATTAATGACTTACAATCAAAAATATACTAATGTCATCTGTAACACATGATTTCGAACAATTTCATTCTAAAATAAATTGGTATCAATAAAATGTCCTCAACAAATAATATGATGTTAATAATAAACAATAAACAATAAAGCTGCACCTGTGACAAGAAATCTCCAGAAACAATCCTGGAGTGTGATGATAATGTGTATCCATCACACCATCAAACACCATCACACAATCTTCTAGTTAAGCATTTAGTTTCATTAGATCTTTTGCTAATCTTGTCTATCTGCCAATAGATCCTCTGAATTCATAAAATGAAATCTTTAACATTTTAAGATAGCAAGAAATCATCAGTTGAAAGATATCTGTCTTGGATATTGTGTTAAAACCGATTCATGGCATATTTTTAATTAAATAAAGGCTTTAATTAAATAGACGGCGGACGTTCGTTGCCTCATTATATATGTAGCTTAATTTCTTTGAATAGGTAAAACCATCGACTGAAAAAAGCCACCCTTTCTATTTAAAACTAATATATAAAAATCTGAAAAACAAATACGACATTTTGCCTGTAAAGGACACTCATTCTTCTTTTTGTTTTTATGTTTTGGAGACGTTAGGAATATGGTAAAACGTGACTGATAGGTAGCTTCAAGGCAAGCTGTCTCATCATAAACACCTACCCACACCAAATAGATCATTTATCATGATAAAGAAAAGTATTGAACTATTTTCACTCCCTCAAGGATTACCATTCCCCACCTACTCTTACTTGAATAAATCTTTCTCTTAAAAATTCTTTATCTGTTCTTTCATCCTTTTTTCAACCCTAACATATTGCAGTTGATCAATACACCATCTCCACACCATGTCATATGCCTTCTCAACATCAAAAAATATTGTTACCATTGGTTCTTTTCAACGTTCAGCTTTTCTTGTTATCTTTTCATGATTCAGTCCTGGGTCCATCATTTCTCTCGTTCCTAAAGCAACTCTGAGACTGTGACACAAACCCTATACTTTTTTAGATAGTATTTTAATCTCTCTGTTATAATTTTTTCCTCATAATCTTACCCATGTGAGATGTTCAGGCTATTGGCCTGAAGTTATTCTGATTACGTTCTTCTTTCCCTGGTTTCCTGATAGGTATTACAGCAAATCCTTCCATCTTCTGGGTATTCTTCCTTTTTCCATATTTTATTATTCAATCCTAAAATATACACAAATGATCCACCTAGCTGGGCACCAGGAAAGTATGAGATTAGTTACACAAAATTTAACATATTGTGTAACTAATCTCATTCTTTCCTGGTGCAGTTGGCCTTTCACCACTTAATAGTCTTTTTAGTTCGCCTATTATAACTGGGGTAACTTCCCTTCTCATGTTCACTTGACTGTATTCTTACCTTGCACTTTTCCTACCTTTTTCTGAGCTATGGATTTTAACAAAACCATGGATTTTCTCTTTCTTGCTTCATTTACCCTTATCATACACCTCATGACTCTTACTATGAGCATTGTTGTGAGACACTGGCATATAAGGGATGGAGTTGCAGGAATCTTCCTACGCCCTAATACTTTTTCTCAGCAAATAAATAAAAATAAATATAATGGTATACCACAACCAATTATTAACTTATCCGTCAGAAGACAGACGGAAATAGATAATATAAAGAGACTGAAAAATAGGGAAAGAAAAGAGAAACATAAGGTACTTTAAATAAATAAAGGAAAATCGATGTAAAAATACAAAAGGTTGAAGAGGTGGTTGAAGAGGTGGTTGAAGAGTTGAAAGATTTTAATATGAGTGTTTAGAAGAAGACAACGAGGGATCAGACGCTGTACAAAGACAGCTGGAAGAAGATTCCAAAAGAAAAGAAGATTATAATGCATTACGTTTTATTATGTTTTATTCTGAGATGTTCAAAAGAACTCTGAATTGTTCTTTTTTCCTAATCATGTATTCTCCTGTAATAGAATTGATAAGATGAATATTGCTTATTTTGACTGTAAACTTAGATGAAAAGCTGTTTCTTGTAGTGAAATCTTATTAAGACTACTGTGTATTCGCTGGGAGTAATCTGCACGCGAAGGGTTTTAACACTTGCTGTCGAATTCCACGGCGAGAGAAAGCTTCAGTCATATATAATCACAGCCTGACAGTTGCAGGAGGTTAACTGGAACCATATAACCATATATAGAAGTATTGACCTTGAGAATAGAGAAAAAAGATATTAGTAGCTCACAGAGTCATAGACGAGATATGTTTGGGAGATGAGGTTTGTTAGAAGACCGAGGGGACTTTGAAGGACACCTGCCTTCAAGGTAAGACCAACTTTGATAGTTGATCTTGTGTTTTCAACACTAACCCGTCCAAACTAGGACACATCCTATAGATTTCCTATGCAATCCGAAAACATGTGTCACTAAGGGACATCAGCATGCCAGCATTCTCTCTTAGCCCTTTTAACTTCCTTCCATATTACTTTCTGTATTCTATACATCTATATATTCTGAATGTCTAGACTATTTCATTTCAATTATTTGTATAATGCTTTTAACAATTCACATTGTCTTAAAACAGATAAACATAAGTATAGAACCTGTATAAAAATAAAAATAAAAAACATTTTAAATGAAGTTATATCAACCAGCTATCCCTAACGAGCAAGCAAGGTGATGGTGGCAAGGAAAAACTCCCCATACTACCCCATACTACCCCACACTACCCCAAAATACCCCATACTTCTAATGCAAATTTATTCCTGTCTGTTTTTTTATTAATTTTTTACACCTTACTGAATAATAGTCGCTTGATATTTCCCCTGAGATTAATGTAAGGTCTCTAGATGTTATTACCTGTTGTTATATTAATTTGTGTTAATTAAAGACTTTCCAATATTCAGAAAAACAATCACTTTCTCCTCTAACAGATTCTCAGTTTTTGATGATTTATATCTTTTCTTCCTCCTCACAGAAAGGGTAATGCTAGCATTAAAGTCTCCACATCCAACAAAATGTTCCCATTTGCTCATTGTTTTCTAGTTTGTCAGTCACTAATTTTTATATATCTTGTTTAGTTAATGTTTAATTTAGTTAATTTATATACTTATCGTTCCTAATGACATTGTAGTCCAAACAAAACCAAATTTTGTTTTAAACAATGTTTCTTGAACTCAATGTTTGTGATATTTGCATATTTACAATAAGCTCTTTAAACACTTTAAATTCTTGCCCATTGTAATATTACTACCATTAGGTGTAATTTTCTGACAGTAGGTAGATCTTCCCTCACCTTTCTGCTGTCAGTTCTTTTGTATCCAAATGATGTTCTGCTGCTATTAATTCAGTCTTTTTGCTTTTTCACTGTTTACCATCATCATTTCATCCTTCACCTTTCATCCAGCTTGCTCCATGCTGTATTCCTGGGCCTACACTGTCCTACACTGTCTTCCGCACTTTTCCTTGTCTTTCTCTTGCCTATTTCTGAAAATAAGTGTATTCATCAAAATTATCAGCCCAATTTCTCTTCTTATTGAACCAGAAAAAAAAATCACACTAAACTGGATGAATGTCTCTTTTGTTCATTTCATTAAAAACCAACAAGTCACAACGCATTTCCACCAGCTCTCATTTCGGACTCAACAGTTTTCTTTAGGTAGGGGTCATGTTCATGGTCTATGGCATGGTCTATGGCAAGGGCCACAATTTAACATAGTCAGAAAAAAGCTGCCAAGGAAATCACATTTTACACAGGCAGGACTTAAGTGTGGTAAATATGAATTATTATAGGGAAGTAAACAAGAACAAGATTTGGTCAAAACACTGATTCGCTAATGATGGATACACTAATGCAGAGAAAGAGATCCACAAATTATAAAAATTCATTTTAGTGAAACTCCTGACATATATTTTGGGATTTCATTCTATTTATTTTGTAAATCTTTACATTTATTTGTGGATCATTATCTATTTAATTGGAAATATGAAACCGTTCTAACCCCCCCTAAAAAATGGTGATGACATGAGTAAGTAATCTTGAGAGGAACCAGACTCAAAAGGGAATCCATCCTCATCTGGCAGACGCTAGATAACGAGATGAAAAATGATTACTCTTTTGAAATCTCAAATGATTTTTTGCAGCCTCAAATATTTTTTTGATGCCAGGGACACCTTTTACTGTTAAAATTCATGCACCCTGCTCAGCATAGACTTATTAACATAATCCATGTTAATATTCAAATACCTTAATGTGAACAATGTTTTGTCTATTTAATGGATTCATACAATCCCCACCCTACCAAAATTTACAGCATCATACTGAATTCTAGTTTAGGAGTAAAACCATTAAATTCAAGTGACCAGTTAAATACAACTGACTCCACTTGAACAAGGTTTTTATCCTAATAGTATTCATAGACCCTGAGCTATTTGTACAAGCATGGGGGTATATTTAAGATGGGGATTACTCTGGATTAGAGCATCTGCTAAATGCTGGAAGGCAAAAGCAAACATTAAATAATTATAACATAATACTATAATAGCGTTAATAATGGTGGGTATAAAAAACAAAGCCATAGACCCTCTATCTATGCTTCAGGGAGCCCATTTTGCATTACATCACACCTGCAAAGCCTTGATAAAGAAGGACAGCCATGGACCGTTCTGTGGCTTTTCTGGTGCACCTCTGAATAGGTCTTGATTTTGGGGATGGATGAATGTGCAGCATGAAATATAGAAGACAGGTTGAGCCAAAGACATTCACCAGTGTTGAGAAATGTACTTGAGATTGAGACAGTGTTGAGATTTTCCACCTGGACATAGATGGCCTCCTTCATTCCTCTCTTAAACCATCCGTCTTTTCTGGCCACGATGTGTGAGAATAATACATCATCTTCAAATGTGTGTCCTTTGTCTTTCGCATGCAGGTACTTAGTTGATTCTGCTCCTGAGGTGTTGCTTCTTCTGGGTTGGTACATCCTCCTATGTAGAGGTTGTTTTGTCTCTCCACTGTAGACTTTTCACTGTGAGACTCTTCACAATGATGAGTCTTTCATTGTGTTGTAGGTTTAAAATGAACATGTACACTGTGTTTTCTCAAATACTCTGGCCATGTAAGGGATGTTCTGGGTCTCATTTTGGTCTGTTGTCCTTCTGCTAGAATCTGTCTTATTAAGTCCACTTTTTAGCTTCTGTTGAGGTGGTGATGCTTTATGCCCTGTGGTGTTGTGTCCTGGTGACTCCTAAATGGTGTTGCAGTGGGTTGTGGAAAACAAACGAGTATTATTCAGTGCGTGGCTTTCCTGTACACTAACTTCCCATTAGTCCCTATGAGAACTGCACAGTCCAGGAAAGCCAACCTGTTGTCCTTGGTTTCCTCTTTGGTAAACTTGCTGTTTGTGTCAAATGCTTTCATATGATCTTTGAAGGACACCTCTACAAACCTCACAATGCATCACCACACCGTGACACCTTAATACAGTACACATGTTCACACCTCAAGTCTACACACCACAACAAACCTCATAACAGGTGTGCTGAACCAATATCTTAGTACACCTTGACACACCTCAACACACCCAGCATACCTCACTATACCTCAGCACATCTTAATGCAACTCCACACCTCACACCACTTCATACCTCAGACATATAAAAACATCACATCTTCTTATAAGAACTCAGCACACTGCAGAATGCCTCAGTACACATCAGATAACACCTCACAACTCACACCACCTCCACACACTGCAGAATACCTTAATCCACATCTACACACATTAGCACATCTCTACTCAACACACCTCTACACACCTCATAACACTTTAAACCAACATCACTCTTCTAAACACCAACAGACATAAAGCCAATGGGGGGAACCAATGGGGGAGCATAGCAATAGTGTGGGAGAACCCTGGAAGGTTAAAGACAAAACAAGACATGCAGATGCATTCTGGATCATTTGCAGAGACTGAATGTTGCTCAGAGGTACACCTGACAGGAGTGAGTAGTCCAGTGTCAAAATAATAAGTGACTAAACAAACACCAGAGTGGCACCAGAGGTTCTTAACCACTGTGTGGATAAAAATAAACAAATATCCGATATGAGAAAGGAGAAAACGACATGAGAAGAAAAGGACAGTCATCTATGGTTACTGTGTTGTGTGCAGTGAAAAAAACGTGGGATCAACAAGTTCTGACATCTGGAGGATTCACATGAGATGTACAACAGGTTCAGTTTTGCCAGGATTAAATTTCATCAGAGGACACCTTAATACACCAGTCTACACCTCAAACTTTAACAAATCTCAACACATCAAGACATCAATCCTCAAATCAGCACACCTTACTTTAACCTTGACTAACTAGAGCTCTAAACAACTCTACACATCTGAATGCACTTCTTGTCACTTCAACACACCTCACCACAACTCAGCACCTTTCCAGGTGTCTACATGCATCTTCACACCACTATACAGATGCAAACAACTCTTCACACCTCACCGTACAGCATCATACCTCACCATACAACCTACTGATGCATGACCAAACTTCAACACACCTCACCACAATTATAAACATCTAAATACTACACACAACACACCTCACCATGACTTACACCATGTCTCACCACTCTGCTACACACTTGAACACAACACACCTTTACATACCTTGACACAATTTAGCAAAAGATACACACCTCAAAACAGAACTTTACAACACCACACATCACTACAGCTCATTTCACCGTCACACCTTACAACACCTCAACCCAACTCATTATGCTTCTAAATACCTCTACATTCAACAAACCTCACCACACTGCTACATACCTCAACACATCTCTGTAACACCTCAACACGCCTCTACACAAATCAAAACTCTTGACACCACACCAACATATTATGTTGTTTTAATCAACTATTTATCGATTGAACAACACATTATCACTTCTTCGCACTCTCGTCCCTCGAGTGTTAGGCCATCATTAAACGAATAGGCTAAATGAAGCCTAACTTGTTGTCTAATTGCCACATTATTTGCAATCTTAAAGATGTGCACAGCATTTTCTGTACCAATTCTAAATTAGGTCAAAGTCTATTAACTGACTTGGCCAGTCCACAACTTTACACCAATTCTTTTGCTGAGTTGGCAGTGTGTTTTGGGATATTGTCTCATCTGATAATGAAGTCATTCCCAATTAGCAATGCATTTCTCTCTAGTTTGTCTCACAGAATGGTTAGGTAGATTTCTAACCGGAGAGAAAGAGTAACTTGTGGGTAGATCATGAAACAATCAGCCCAAGTGTGAACTTGAATGCGATGGAGCAAAAGCTGCATTGTTGAGCTGTTTTGAGTCTGGATTGTATAAATGTAAGCCTGGAGTTCGGTTAACATTCCACCAGTCTCCTGAGTTTTCCTAGACAGCCTCACATGCTAGGGTTGTACAATCACCAATATATTTACATACATATACTATCAATTCTTTAAAGTATCACCCCAGCAACATGGACAGTACAATAATTAGCTTAATGTTTATCAAAAGTGATGTTCTATTTAATGCAGAAACATATTTTCTCACTAACAATACACTTTACTGTGTCACACAGAAATGTAGAGAAATCCCATGCTTCTGGTAAAACTAACCAGGCAGTTGCCAAAAACAGGATTATGCCTTCAAGCACAAAAAGCCACTCAATTCAGAATGTGTACTGTTCTCTTAGCCAAAGGTAAAAAATACAAGTGGAGATTATGTTAATCTCAATGTTTCTTAAAATCCAAAATGAACTCTATGACTTGTACTGTATGTAAGTTTGTTTGTAGGTCAGATTTCTCATGTGGGAGAGAAAGTTTCTGGTGCCTCTCAGAGTAAATTACCATGAAAGAATCCATTCAAACCTTCACAAAGCCAGCAGCTATCACTACTAAGTGTGGTCCACCATGAGATATGTGACTTAGCCTTTTAGGTCAGTTTCACACATGAGTTTTCACCAGACCCAGGTCTGTTTGCTCCAAGAGGTCATTATATTGTTGGTAGGAGAGAGCTGTTTATATCAAACCAATCTCTGATCCTTTTGAAAATGATGGCCTGGAACAAACTCCAACCAAACCCTGGCGTGTTTGTCCATGTGTTTGTGAGTGAAAGTGTGAGTCTCAAGTTTCAATTCAAAAATTTCACTCAAACACTCACTAAGAGCTGTTGAGCAAGTTAAAAAATTACATCAACAGTATTTGAGTGTATCTCAAGCTTGCTTTAAATATTTGTATACAAGAACAGCTCCTTGTTTGCAGGTCTTCTCACATTACGGCATGCCGTGCATTCATGTGCTGCAGTTTACTGCTTAACTGTTTGAACCAAAGGAAAGGTGTGACATATATGTCATATGAATTCGCAAAATTGATCGAAGTTTTGAAATGGAAGTTAAGGCAGTTATGGCACACTCCCTCCTCACTTGCTGACCAACATCTATCACTTAGCAACAGAAAGCATTGTGACCAACTGTGACATGGTGTGGCACACTCCACCTACCCCCACTTCCAAACACTATGGTGCAATAAACCTCTACTTCTAAACCAAAAGTACAATACACCCCCCACCCAATTTATATTATACTGTATATTTGCACTACATTAATTGTTTGCACACTATTACCTCACTATGTCTCTTTTGTTTCATATTTATGCCTCATTCTATTTTTATTGCAAATTCTATTTTTATTGAAAATTCTTGTGAGTTGGTGACAATAAAGATTATATTCTATTCTATTCAGAATTTTCACTTTCCGAGCACTTTCACAGAGTTTGATTGTCTCTCATTGAGTCATCAAACAAACTAATGGTTGTGTGATGATACATTCACACATGATTGTTCTTGTTCGACTTCATGCATTGATGATGAGCTTAGTTTGCATGTTAGTTTTAAGTTAGTTAAACAACAAAAGTTAGTTTTACGACTTATTTAAAAAGTCTAGGTACACATTGTTCCACTCATTAAAAAGCACAGCAAATTTTTCCTGCTTGTAAAATTCTGTGTGTCATGAATAACGTCAAAAAACAAGCCAACTAGTTAAGATTTCTCCATAGCTAGCTAGCTAGCAAACTAGGATGTACTTATCCAATGTAGTTAACGTACAGTATACTGTTGATTATACAGTCTGCATTCTTGGTTTCCTCCAAAAGACCCCTGATATGCTCAAAACACGTATCGTTTTATAGTGCAACCATGTGTTTTAGTATGTTACAGGTATTTATTGTAACATGTAACATATAATTTACTGCAATTGTTAAACAGTGTGAGATTTGAGAATCTTCCATAATGTGCATATACATAATAAAGATGATATCATCTACACCATCTATCCTTGTGCTCTCAGCCAAGCATTAAGCACTTAACATCTTTCATTTTGGCCATTTGACAGAGCCTATCAGTCAGTAACCATGGAGATATATTGAAATTAATATCAGTTTTGATGTTTTTGTCTCTTTTTATATTGTTCTTATCTGTTTTTATATTTTATGAGATGCAGACAGGGATTTTTTTTGCCTTGTATAACCATGGAACCCCGACTGATAACGTCCTATACTTCTAATATTCTATATCATCATATATTGAATAGAATGCTCATATATCATATATATTTAATATTATTTCCTATAGGTAATCATCTCTGGTTGCACTTTCCTATGTTTCCTATGAGGCACAAATCAGCCAGTAACATGCAGACTAAATAATCAAACTCAGCATAGCAGTTGATAACCTGTGTGATTAAACAAACTAATGATGAACACCATTTCAGTACAACTATTGTACAAAACTAATAAATGGGAGTTTATATATAATCGTGGATGAACTCTTCTACCTTAATCCCAGTGTTTGGAGGTAAGGATCCACCATGACCCTGCCCAAGACAAAGAAGTTATTATGAATGGAGATCAATTAATGTATTAGCAAAATTTAGTCTGGTGCATATTTTAATTAGAGCTTTCAGAAACAATTTTCATGTCTCACCCTCACACTCCTCACCATAAAAAATAACCTCCTGGTAATTGTTCTGAAGTTCCGTGTTGTTATTCTCTTAAACCACCTGGTGGGGCCAAAACCTAAGGTGCTGATTTAACCTAAGATAATGTTACAAACACTAGTAAACAAACACTATTTTGTTAATTGTTAATTTATTGACTTACTTTCTGTTGTAACAACAATCACTTTCATGGCCACAATTCTGGTTGGTTTTGGAGTGTGATATTTAGCAAAGGTTAGGATTAGTCTAATACCTGTCATAACCCACTATAAGCCAGTGGAGGGAGCATAGTAATGGGGTGGTGTGGGAAGGTTGAAAACAAGACATACAGCTACATCCTGGATCAGTTGCAGAGATTGAATGGCATTGCAGTAACCCAGTCTTCAAATGTCAAGGGACTGAACAAACACCTGAGTTCATAGAATCAACATCATTCTGATGTTGTAATAGAGAAATCGGCAAGTGTGTGAAATGATTGTCCTTGTATACCCCAAGGTTGAATAGAGTGGCAGGTCAGGTGGTGAGATCTGAGAGTTGTACAGGGATAACACAAGATCCCAAGCAGCTAATTTTTCCTGAGATTTTGGCAAGTTTCCACTGAGATTTAGAGATCAATTATAGAGGCAGAACAGAAGAGAACCAAGCACTGAGCCTTCTGGGACTCCCATGGTGTGTGTACGTATAGCAGATGTGGATCCCCTCCAGGTTACCTGATGTTCCCATTCGTCCATGTAGGTAACAAACCAACTGTTCAAGTCAACTGTTTTTTCCCCCATGTCATTTCACATATGTTGCCTGTTTACTGTTTCTGACATTGTCTACTCTTTGATATTGTCTACTCTATGTTTACTGTGGATTAGTAAATCAAGTTTACCTGCACTATCATCCTCCTTATTGCTCTAACACTAGTAATATGGGAATATTTGCAGCTACTGTAGAAATCAAGTATAGAGGCAGAATAGAAGAGAACAGAGCACTGAGCCTTCTGGGACTCCCATGGTGTGTGTACATACTGTATAACAGATTTAGATCCCCTCCAGGTTACCTGATATTCCCATTCGTCCATGTAGGTAACACACCATTGCTAAGCTGTGTCACAAATTCCAAGGCTCAGGCGGATGGACAAGAGAGGTTTACTGTGACGAAACACTGCTGAAATGTCAAGGAGTTATGAGGACTAATGACAATGTGACACATTTTTCTCCCAACACATCTGTAACTGTAATACAGTGCTCATTGCTGAGTAAGCCCAATGACTGTATAACACAGGATTAAATCTGCTATTGTCTGTTCAAAAAACACTACAGACTCAATCACCTGTTGCCAAGATTAGTTTCTGTAATGTTTCTGAAGTACCTCATTAATTTCCATTGTGGTTTTGTGCATTCAAGTCAACTGTTTTTTCCCCCATGTCATTTCACATATGTTGCCTGTTTACTGTTTCTGACATTGTCTACTCTTTGATATTGTTTACTCAATGTTTACTATGGATTAGTAAATCAAGTTTACATGCACTATCATCCTTCTTATTGCTCTAACACTATTAATATGGAAATATTTGCAGCTACTGTAGAAATCTATTTATGTTGAAAATTGCACATGTATACCATTGACATCATTAAAAAAGTCTGAGGATTATCCTATCACGATTGGAGACTTTAGACCAGACGATATTACCGGCCAAAATTAACAGAAACACTTAATGAGTTAAATTGGGGAAGTGGTAGCTCAGTGGTTAAGCTGTTGGAAGGTTGTGAGTTTGAATCCCACGGCCACCAAGCTGCCCCTCCTGGGTCCCTGTGCAAGACCCTGTATGAATATTGGTCAGCTTTAGTCCTGTAAATAGAATCTTCTGCATAGTTTAGATGTTTTACTGACTAATATAGCTTATGATACTTGACCATTAGCTTTTTCAAATAGATATTAGTAAATGTGAGAAATGTGAAAATTGTTTCTGTGGAACAGCAGCAATTTTTATCCAGCATTTATGTGTGTGTTTAGAGGTCTGAAAAAGGAGAGGCAGGCTTTATATCAAAAAATATTTTGCATCTGAGCAACATTCTGTAGCTGAACATGTCTATTATAGTATCAAGGATCTACCTGCAAGTCATTTCAAATTATTGAAGAGGATGTTGGAAGATAAATAAAATAAAAAATACCCTGGACTGATCATGCTGCTTGATACACAGGTCTTGCAAAGCAGATATGATTTCATGTTTCTGAATAACACTAGAAATACCTTAACTATTGGATGCACTTTTTGTGTATAAAAACTGTAGGCTGGCACTTATGAGGACACGACATAGGATTTAAATACATAAATTACATATATTACAAACAATGTAAAAATACTATTTTTTTAAACATAATCTCTTTTTCTTTTAGTATAAAAGAATATCCTTACCATTAGCAAACTGAACTTAACACTATTTAAGATGTTGAAACAAAGCATAATAGCATAATTTGTTTTTACGCTGTGTATCTTGCAGTAAATAATATTTCAAAATGTATTTATTACGTATCTTATCTGTTAAATGCTTACTCTAATAAAAGAAAGAATTCAGTTGTGTTAGAATTCTATGCACTGGTACAAATGTATATTTGTGTCTCGGGGGGCCCATGGTCATGCCCCTGCTTAGTGCCTCACAAACCCATGGGCCCGGCCTGTTGGCAAACCTTTGGAATTGTTAGCCTAAGTGTTTCATCCTGCAGGTGTAAGAACCACATTAATGCTAATATCCATACTTGCTAAAAATGCTAAAATTAATGAGAACAGAGACATCTCAAGAGGTGTACAGGGCACAAGGTGGTATTTTTGTTGTGCAGCTCTAGCAGAAGGAATGTGGCTTGTATGTGGTGTGCGCATACAAATGAACTGAACATAAGTGGGACTGCACGCCTTTTCAAAAGCCTGCTGCTGTGCTCGATCTTCCATTCACATTCAGCGTAAAGGGTGGGCACACGGCGGTACACACAGAGTAAGCCCAACGGCTGTATAATATAGGCTTACATCTACTATTAATATGAAAATGTGTCTGGGTAGAGAATTGCACAGTGTAAAGCCTTTAATTATGATTATTTTTTTGTCAAAGTGAAAACATTTAATTAGCATGAGCAGGAAATTGAATGCATTACCTTGACCGCAGCTCGTAAACACGCCAATATTTCCCCCAATATTTTGATAGCATTTAAATACTAATAATACTGAAGTTAAGCCCTTAATTACAGTTAAATAATTAAATTTAAGTAAAATAGTGTGATAAATGGACTGAGTAATACAGTCATTTTTCACACAAACTCAGGAAAGTTTTAAACATACAGTATGCAATAGAAGTAATGTATAATAACTTTTAAGAACTATAATAATAATAATAATAATAATAATAATAATAATAATAATAATAATAATAATAATAATAATAACAACTGTTAAGGTTATAATAACCTATAGTAACGTATATATAAGTAACCTATAGTATATATTATAGTAACCTATGGTAAGTCTATACAATATCTGTAAATGAATCAACTGAATCACTTAGAGCGAACGAACCGATTCAGTGAGTCGAATGGTGATACTAATCACTTGTAGGCGGCGGCTGTTTGTCCACATGGACTGGAGGAGGGGCGCAGTCGGCTCTGATACTTTAAATATTCCGTTTCAACAAAAAAAGGAGGGTCTTACTTATAGAAAAGGGAGGTCCTCAGATACCACCCGGAAAACTTGGTGCTTAAATATTTTTTTGTTTAATGAAATTTTAATTTCTTACCTGTTTACAACCCAAGGGACCGAGTGATGGTAAGTAAATAGTAATTAAACACTAATTGTGAATTTTTCACCTAAAGTAAACAAAGAGTGGGTCGTTTAAAAGTCTTTTTTTAATGTTTATATTTTATTGTTAAAAAAGGTAAAATGTAAAATCTAAAGGCAGATTTTATTCGTTTTAACAGACTTTATACTAAAGATGGATTAATGTGGTGTTTGCTATGTAATAAAACAGGATGTATATTATGTATTATTATGTATTATTATTGTGTATTATTATGTATTATTATTAACATGCGGGTTTATCACACCCACTTACTTCCCAGATAAATGGACTTTCAGGGTGTTATTCGATTTCAGACTTGGACATTTGCCAAAACAGTGATGTGTTAATTGTGTTCATAACCACGTGGAGAATCACTTGCAGCTGTGGTGTGTGCAGTAAGAGAGCAGAATATAAATAGGCTTAGTTTTATATAATAATATTAACAATAATAATAATAATAATAATAATAATAATAATAATAATAATAATCCCGTTATACAATGTAAAGCTTTGCTTCTCTGTTTTTTTCACGGCGATGGAAAAAAGGGATGAATTATTTTAAAAAAAAAAGGCAGAAAATAAATGTCAGTGTGAAGTATTGTTCTAGTTAGGCCAAAATGTGATAGATAGATAGATAGATAGATAGATAAATAGATAGATAGATAGATAGATAGATAGATAGATAGATAGATTTTTATTTTTGTCATTGCATAGTATAGATACAGAGCAACAAAATGCAGTTTGGTGCAAATAGACATGTGCAGATATATATATATATATATATATATATATATATATATATATATATATATATATATATAGATATATATATATATATATATATATAGAGAGAGAGAGAGAGAGAGAGAGAGAGAAAGAGATGTAAACACATATATATAAATATATATAGGTATATATGTAAACACATACAAAAAGTTCAAGTAAATAATTCTAAGTCTATGACATCGAAAAAAATGTGCAGCAGACACTGTTGTAAAGGAACAACATGTAAAAGGTTATAAGGCTATGTGCAAATGTGCAAGCTGAATAAACAAGTCCACCAAATATATGTATATATACATGAATGTGAAATATTAGGCAGAATGTAAAACAAGGTGTATGGAAAAAAAAATTATGAAGAATCCATTTTATATGCACTACCATTCAAAAATGTCAATTTCTTGATCTGTTTTTGTGCAACTTTAGAATAAAAATGGTGACATTAAACACTTTGAAATAACATGAAATTTCACAGTGACCACAAAACATGGTGAGAAACAACATGGTGACGTGGTGATATTTTAACTTGAAGTTGGCTGCCCCCAAATAGCCCAAAGCCAAAATAACTGAATATTCAGAAGTAAATTATGCCAAAACAAGTCAGGACAGGTGTTAGATTTTAGACTGGATATCAGCCAGGTGGGAAGAGGTCAGTTAAATGCCTTCACCTGAACTCTAAGTATTTAACTCCCTTATATATTAAGATCTAAAAGCAGATGTTAAAAAGATACTAACATAGATTATAATTATTATAGGACAATCTCAGGGCATATTACTACATCTGAACACAGTCTGTAATATCTTATGTTGTGTGTTTTTCACCAGATGTGGTCCATCTTTGTGAAAACACCCACAGAGCCAGACCTCCTACAGAAGTGAATAATTTTCCCCCCTTTCACTGCAGTCTCTGTCAGGCTTAATCTGTATGGGTCTTGTGTTGCTGTTGTGACAGGTGAAAATGTTTGGAGTGCTTTGAGGGGAACGCAGAGGTTTAAAGGCAAGCCAGCAAGCTTTATTTTTGTGTTGACGGTGCATGATGCAATCATTTTAACAAGCCACACGTTTTCGTCACACAACCCTCAATGCACTCGTTTGAATTTTCCACACTTTGCACCACACGCTGAAAAGGATTCTTACAGTGATGTGTGCCTTTGTGTGCCAATTTTCTGCAATGTTAGAGCTGATAAAATACTTGTAGGCAGGTACAGAGTAGGTGGCAGTGTAGGAAAAGGTGAGTTTTGGCAGAGTACATTACACAGATCAGTAGGGGTATGTCTATATTGTATGATCAGTATATGAAAATTAACTTTAACATGATTAGCTGGGAGGATCTCAGATGTTCATAACCCTTTTTGAATTGTCTAAGCCTTTGGGCACCATTACAGAAAACACTGAATTTCTTGTCCAGACCATCTGCTTGTCCTTTGTCATTACACTGGGGGCCACGGGATTAGATGGCCATATTTTCCATATTCCATTTCTCGCATGAGTGCAAACCAGGAATGTGTTCATCAGTGTTGTTCATTCAAATGTAATCCCCCAGATTCCAGCATTGAAAAAACAATCTGATCCTGACCCCTTTCTTGTTGCACGAAGCTTCAATGAAGTAAAATGTTATGAATTCAGCGTAGCTCTGTTTCAATCTGTTTCACACGAATTAAAAATTAAGAATAGACCTTTACATGGACGTCTTGGTTTTCTCTGTGGTCATCGTTAACATTTAAATTTCCTGTTTATTTTCTGTTATATATACATTTATCATTACTGTTAATAATCAAGGTTTTATAATCAAGAATCTTGGGTGTGTTGAAGGTTATTAATCATGAATATTTGTTGAATTTTATGTCTGTTATATTGATCAATGTCAGGAATGTAAAAATGCTGTGATAGAATTCAAATTTTCCAGAAAAGTCAAGAAAAACTTACTGAATAATTTGATAAACCTTATAGATAATTTTCTTACAGTTATTAACTGCACTTGGTTACTGTGTAAGAGCCATCTGTTGGTGAATCTCATAAATGTCACCTTCGTCTACAACTTTTTTGCCGAGACCAGAAGATTATATTGTTTGCAGTGCTTACTGAGTCCCTTGTAATTAACTCCTAGTCCATTAACCCCAAAATGTCTTCTTCAAACCCTAGTTCATTTTTTTTTTTTTTTGGTTTTCATGTCTTCAGAGATTTTCTTTCATTTCATCTGACCCCCTTCCTGAAGACCAGGGCATCAAGGCACTTTTTCATTTTGGTTTGATTTGGCTTGCACACATGTTACGGTCTCTCCAAGATTCTTGTATTTTTCTATGCATAATACACTCTCTAAATAGCTCAGCAAAGGGTTGTGTGTGTATACAGTATACAGGAACTGGAGGAGGGGGGAGTTTCACTGAACTGCTAGTCGAGCAACCTACTTCTTTAAAACATAATGTTTTTGAAAGGTCTGCTGTGGTAAGCCTCGGTTTTTAACCTAGATTTGCAAGGTGTCCCTGCTTTATATTTCCCCAGGGGCCAACAATGGGACTGTTTATGAATGTTGATTATGTGGAAGCTCAATCTTTTCTTCACAGAAACCTTTTTATTTTTTGAGAGTTATTGAATTGTGCTCCAGTCCTGTGGTGCTGTCCACTGGCTGATATGTTTGACTCGGTGTCTTCTTTCCTACATGCACTCTGAATTTCTTGAGTGAGAGATCATACAGCAATATAGCTTAGGCTGAACTCTCTGGAGCCCAGGATCGGTTCAAAATGAATCATATTTCTACTGATTCTAGCATATGATCACCACAATCTCATCTTAAGAAACAAAACCAGCTTTTATTTGTTGATGTCTTGATGTGGTGCCAGTTAAAAGAATGTGATTGGCAGTTTTAGCAATATTCTTATCAGTACAATAATAAAGACATGAAAATCAAGAAAGAAAAAAATAGCAGAGTAGCAGTCATTTAATATTTCTAGAAAACTGCTGATGTTTTTAATCATCTAGACCATGAAGCTCTCTGTTCCAGCACAGACTGTCTAATTTAGCAACTTCACTGAGCTGAGTAATAATATCTATCTGTTTTAATTGCTGAGGTGCAACTGAAATGTCTAAGCGGATAATTACCATATATTTTCCAGAGATTAAAACCAAATAAAAACCACACAACCCGTTTTGCCTCTGGATTACTGTATGTGTGCTGACTGATGGGGCATGGGGCAATAATGATAAGGAGCTCAGTCTGTATACTGTATAGAGTGATAGACGAATTATAAGATAGGATGTTAAAAGCTTTCTGAAATACGTCTGGTTTCAATATGCTTGGATGTTATGGATGTGATAAAGCATTTGGTGTGTAAGAAGCTTTGCATTTAAACCACACATAATCACCATTGTTGCTTATAAGTTTTGCTTTTGGTTTTACTTTTCAGGACAAAAGCAAGGTTTCATTTATGAATTGGTTCGTTAAGGGAAACGCAGTAAACAGTACTTTTTTTTTCCCTTTCCCATTTTGTTCTTTCCCTCCCGCCCAACTTTTTGTCACATGTCCCTTTCACAACATAGAAAAGTTCCTGGATTAGTGTGGAATTAGCATAAAGCCTGGCGTTGCGAAGTAGCCAGCAAGTGAACAAGAGGAGTGAGAGAGCCAAAGTGCAAGAAAGAGAGAAAGCTCAGACGGAGAGACACACACATCCTGCAACACCAGGACAAGTCCCAGAGAGCAGAGGACCTTCATCCTTCTGCAACAGGACAACAGAGTTGCCAATATGGAGGAAAAACAGTTTTCTGGCATTTTGGTAAGTCATTTTATGCAACATATTTACTTCTCTGAAGATGATAGTGTTTGATGCTTGTTAAGTGCTGTAGATTTAAAGCACTCAAATCTATTACAAATGAATAAATGAAGTTTCCTCAACAGCTCACCAGCTGAGGAATTTATAATATCAAGTAGACTCGATAAAACAGCATTTACAACTTTACAACAGAACAAAGCTATCAGTAAGAACATTTGAAATCATCATCACTATAATGACATCACAAAAGTACAACTTTACTTTTCTTCATAAATCAATCTGCACAGTTTCTCCATAGCAGATCATTTATGTTATTTACTTATAATTTTCATTATATAAGTATGCAAGTGCATATGTAAATGTGCAATGTTTTTTTTTCATCCCTTATTAATAATTTAATTTATGAAGTTGTACTTCAGCATTTCGATCATTTAAAAAAAAATTCTGTGTGTATTTTTTTTTTTCATTTACGTTTCTTCTGCAACTCAGATTGTGTGTTGTTAAAGTGTTGGTAATTGGACTGAGCCAATAAGAAATTTCCCTTGACCGTTATAAACTTGTCATCTGTATTTTAAATATGTGATATTTATCAATATTATTTGGGACTTTCAAAGCAAAAAATGTTCTTTCATTAAATCCTTTACACATTTTAGCTCCACTGCATGACATTACCCTGGCTCAGCCTACACATCCTGTAGTGTGTTTGCTGTGGACATGACAACAGGCTAGTTAGTGCATGTAGTGAGTCACTGAACTGACAAAAGCCCTTGTAGGTCTGCAGAACTTTGAGTAGATGAGATTTATTTACACTGCTTGTTTAATCTGTCGTTATATGCCATTAGAATCTGGCTACTGTGCAGATCTGGACTACATTATCGTGTCATTATAAGTGTATACAGTAAGTGTCAGAACCTGTAATGCTAGAACATCTCAGAACTTCTTTATACTGTAAGTGTCTTTTAGTTTTTGAATTCTTCAAGTTAAAGTACTTCATTATAACTCTCTTTCCGCATAATAACAAAATAATATTTTCCCCCACATAGGCGTACTGTATCATTGCTAATCTAAGATTATTATTAGATTATTTGGAGACTTTCATGATTTGGTGCTTGTATTTTTTTATTATGCTAAAAATAGAAATATCTCTCCATGAAGAGCGTCTGCTCATGAGTACCTGAAATGTACTGACAATGTTTTGCAGGGTTTATTTTTTATTTTAGACTAGCATCTAATTATTATTATTATTATTATTATTATTATTTTTTTTTAAGTTTTGTTACTTTATGTCTGTCTATAAAACAGTCAGTCCTGACCTCTTTCATGGCAGTCAGTAGAGATACTCATTTGTAAAACATTTACTTACACAGAACAGTTTGTCTGTACTATTTGTGCAGTCCTGTACAAAGTGGCATTTGATTATTTCATCTGAATAATAGTTAAGCGATTATATTTATGTAGCAGTTTCAGTAACTGTACACAAGATGACGTTGCATGTCCAGCTTAATACCTCTGCTTTCTTGTCCGTACAGTTCCATGTAAGTGGCTTCAATGCTGCATTCTCTATCCTTCAGATTTTTATACGGTCTTCGTAGCAAAGAATGTCAATGTCAATGTCAACTTTATTTGTATAGCACTATTCATAGCACTATGTTGACCAATGTGCTTTACAACATCTAAGTATAAAAAGAAATAGATACAATTTTAATAATAGCAATACACACATTAACAGTAATAATAAAAAAATATTTCAACAAGAGGGATATGCCATAGAAAACAAGTATGTCTTAAGTTGTAAGCATCCCTGACGTACATGGGTAAGCTATTCCAAAGTCTAGGTGCTACTGCCGCAAATGCACGATCCCCTTTCCGGCTTAACTTGGTCCTTGGAATTTTAGGTAAAATTTGAGTTGTTGATCTCAGTGTTCTTCCAGTTTGATGTTCCGTTAACAAATCTGATAAGATGGTGCAAGGCCATGCAGAGATTTATATACTAGTAAAAGTAACTTAAACTCAATTCTGTACTGTACAGGAAGCCAATGCAGGGAGACCAGGGATGGAGTGATGTGTTCATGTTTGTAAATATTCATTAATAATCTTCCAGCAGCATTTTGAACCTTCTGCAGGCGAAAGATAGAGGCTTGACTAATTCCTTTATATAATGAAATACAATAGTCCAGTCTTGATGATATGAGAGCATGAATTGCAATTTTGAGACTCTTAAATGTCAGACAAGATTTCATCTTGGCCATATTTCTCAGATGAAAAAAACTAGACTTTACAACATGATTTATCTGTGTGTTCAGCTTCAGAGAGCTATCAATGAATACACCCAAGTTTTGAACACATTCTTTAACTTTCATTGACAGTGGGCCAAGATTAAACTCTGCTGCGCCCTTTGCTCCTCTAGGGCCGAACACTACAACCTCCGTCTTGTTTTTGTTAAGGTATAAGAAATTAGAAGCCAGCCATGCTTTAATATCAGAAAGGCAGGACATTAAAGGTTCTAGACTATTTCTATTAGTTAATGGTGGATATATTTGTAAATCATCCGCATAGTAATGAAATGCTATATTGTGTCTTCTAAAAATATCCCCCAATGGGAGCATGTAAAGTGAAAAAAGTGTGGGGGGCCAGGATGGAGCCTTGAGGCACACCACATATAAGTGATGTTGCTCTTGATGTGTATGATCCAAATCGTACTGCCATGAAAGAATGAAAAGGGAAAAGATATCCGGAAAATTTTGGAACGGTTTGATATGAATGTCAACTAAATATAAATGAAACAAAATTAAATAAAAGCTCCTCCACTGATTGGTCACTGCGATTTCAAAGGTTTACTGGATTGAGCTAATGGATGCTACAGTGCTACAGCTCAACAATTGACATTGCACAAAAATATTTTTACTTTTTCTCTTTCTCTTTATTTACTTTTTTTTAACCAGGAAAAAAACAAAAGAACAATGGTGGCGCAATATACATTTCCAGGGTCAAAAATGTTAGAACAGTTAAAAATGACTGAATTCAAAAACAAAAATTTAATGTCCTTATAATAGGATTCTATTTGATATTGAATAAGGGTGTCATTGACATTTATTTGATGCATAGCTTTACATTACATTGTATTGTATGGCAATGGGCCTTTGGGCTGGTCATGAGCTCAAATTCTAACACTTCCAGCCTGCTATGTTTGGGACTTAACCCTGATCTATTCTACATCTTTAGATGACTTTATAATAAAAATGTTGGGCTAAGCTAAAGTGCAATATAAAAATTATACAGATCATAGTGAATATGTATACACCTGGAACATTAAAGATTTCAGGGTACATTCATGTTATTTATATAATAGAATTCAGAATTTAGTTTTGTTATCAGTTCTGAAACTGAGGCTTGGGATCCTATGGCAATTAAAAACTTTGAGCCTTATCTATTTCCTTGTATAACTTATGGACATAAGTCACTTTGACTTTGGGACAGATGGGATTTTGGCAGTCAGTATTCTTATTTTTTTAACCTCATTGAAATTGTGAAGCTGGGGGCAGAGTGGACTGAACATGGCATTCAGCAGGAAATTACTTTTCTGATGGACAGATCACTTTTGTCGCAGTGTCCTGATTAAAGGTGCATCTGTCCTTTTCAGTACAAGACCTTTTTGCGTACTTTACAATTTCTGAGCAATGGCTGTCCAAATCTATAAAAAGAAAGATTGGTGTTTCTACTGTCATAGAAAACAGTGAGATACAATCTGATGCCAAGGACTTGAATAGATTTTGCCTCCTCCTTATATCAGGACAGGAGCTATTCAGCTTTAAGAGGCTCTTGATGTGTAGACAATGAAATATCAGCTCAGCGTACTGACTGTTTCCCTCCCTAAACTGCACGTCTCCTTTACTGTCACCCACTTGCAAAAAACTCCAGCAAATTAGAGCAGGGCTGCAGTATAGCTTGATCCTTTTGTCTTTCCTGACTCCTTCTGAGGTAGGTTGACATGAAACATTCTGTTGCATAAAAAAAAAAAGATTGAATTTCATTATGAATTCATTACGAATGTTACGAATTTTAATATTGGTTTAATCAAATACTGACGTCAACAATAACAGTTATTTTACATCACAACATATCATGTTCTAGCCTCTTCTCAAGGCTACGTCTCTGCTAGACATTTTGTACTTATGTAAGGAACAGATTGAGACGCGAATTGCCCTCTAGATTTTTCTAACACTTACATCTTTATGAAGCTTTGCCCCATGCTGCCTTTAGGGGAATGAAAACAGATGTGGTGGAGCAAAGGGGAAGTCAAACATACTGTCTGTTTTGCTTTGCAATACAGTGCACCGTCGCCTGGGTCAGGCAGTCACTGTGGCGAAAGCACAATGGGAGGACAAGGGCCACTAAATGCTAAACACGTCCACTGCTGCATTTCCTTAAAAAAATCCAGCTTTCCTAAGCCAAAATGCCCTATTGAGCCTCAGCCTTTGGATTCCGTTTGAAGAAACCACTCAAGCTGAAAATTTCGTTTTTCTGTTTTGCTTCCTTTCTCCTTTTGTGTACGGAGGTGGTCCGAAGTTAGACAAAAATATCAACGGCAAGGCCAACAACAACTACCAAACTGGGACGTTATTTTGTGTTCTGTTCTATTCACGAGTCTTCACAACATTTTTCCATCTTGTTACAGATTGTTATTTCTTTTAACAGTCGAATTGCAAGCCTTCTGCGGGTTTCACTCCATATTTAGGTCATTTTTTTGTGCTTGAATCCCAACTGCTTCCCTGGTCGCCTTGCTGAATAGGAGATACAGGCATGGGATAAAGGGGGGTTCACAATTCTCAGGGGTCTTTCCCCACAGACAGCCCCTCTTTGCTATTATTTATCACTTTGAAGCTGCCCATGCCCAAGGATCTCTGACATAGTTTTAAATTCTCACTTTTGATTCTGAAAGAAAGCAAAAAAGGTGAGAACAATGTTGTTTTGTTTTGTATCCACTAAGTATCTTAGGCTGCTCTCAGGAACATCTCCTTGTGAGTTACAAAAAAACAGCCTGATTATGCATTTTATGTGGTTGCCCTTTTAATTCATGACGTGTGTGTGTCTTCAGCTTGAAAGTACAAATGTGCCCTTTAGATGATGCAATATTCTTATCAAACTCGTCCATGCTGATGGCCCCATATGTTTGTCAAAATGTGTGGTTTCTTTTTTTTTGGGTCTTGTTTGATTTGTGTCTTAGCCTCTCTGCTGAGCCCCATTCTCCCCAGGGGCGAGCTACTCACTATTTATACAAAATTAGCAGCTGGGGCCCTTCTGGGGGTGTTTGTGGGAGTGTGTGTGGGCATTTTTTAAAAATCTGATTTACCCTGGCATTATAAATTGTTTTGTATTTCTGAGAACTGCTGAACCCGTCACGTATCATTTACCTTGATTATACTTCACACACAAGCTAAATTAAAAAGCCAGGGAAGATATTGTAACAAGTGCTTCATATATTTTGCCCTTTTGTTGCACCAGATTCGGGTTCTTGATTCGGCCATCGGTGTGCTCAGGTCAAGCAGGATTAAAATACTCCAAAGACTGTTGTCTCCTGCTGCAGAGCAACTTGTGAGAGCACCTGTGTCTTTTTTTTACGCTTTAATAAATAATTAAAATCTGCTTGTCGTCCAAGAAGCTATGAATAAATGACTAAAAGTCGGGACATAAAATATGTTTGTTCCGTATGCTCAGGCAACTGAATTGTCCATCTCTGAAAAATTTGATTCGAAACAATTCAATTTTGTTTTACTTTTGTGATGTTTTTAAAAACATACATTGTCACAAAGCAGGTTTAAATTCCCTATTTCCTAAATGTAAAAGTTATAAATCCGTCCCTAAAGAGAGCCAGAGGAAGAACTCTTGAGAGGTACCAGTTTCCAAAGGGAACCCAACCACATATGCACCTAAGCACCATTACATAATAACTTCTATTACTATATGGCATGTAGCTGAAAAAGTGCTGTTATTTAAACAGGAACTTATGAATTTAAGTGATCAATGTATGAGTTTGCATTTAAATTTCAGAATTTTAGCTTTTGCAGTCCTAAAGTTGTCCAGAGAAGAACATCTACAGCTGCCTTTATGGTTTCAATGAGTTGGAAGAAAGTTTTTAGTCAATCTAATCTAATCTAATCTAATCTAATCTAATCTAATCTAATCAAATCAAATCTAGTGGTATGCTTGAGTGATTGGGTTTGTAGTTCCACATACTTACCAGACAGTTTATTACCAGCATAGCATGCTATGTAGGCCAGTCAGCCTCATTGTGCTTCTGTGCAGTGGGATGAGAATCGTGCAGGATTAGTTTATGCCGTGGTCCCTTGCTTTGTGTGGGTTAGTTTTCATGTGTCTGTCGGACATGCCACTTGAGGTGGCGAACGAGAGAGCGCGACAGAAAGAGGTGGCGCATCAAAGGCGCAGTAAGTTCAAAAAAGTGACATTTTTAGTCAGCAGTAGTATTTCAGTCCTCACTGAGGCTCTCTTGTTCGGCTTGTCAATAGCACAGACGTGTCTCGAATAGGAAATACCTGGTTAAGCAGAGATGCTTGAAACTGCACTTCCTCTCTGGCAAATTTAGTGGCTGCTTGTCCGTTCCTTTGGTTTTTGAGTCGAGTTTAAATGTTTCTCAATTCACTCTTGTGCGTTCCTTATGTTTTGTTTCCTCTTCTGTCATGAATCTTTGTGAGTTTTTACTGATTTTACTGTTTTTACTGATTTTACCGCTTTACTGATTCCTGTATTCTTTTGGATGGATTTGGGTCTTCGTGTGCAGTGTTCGAGTTGAACTCCGCCTGAGACTTGCCAATCCATTACATTTTTTGCCTGAGAGTTCATGCTTAATTTTCTATGTTTAAATTTTCTATATTCAGTTTCGTTTGGTTGTATGCTGCTAAGGGTCTGAATGGACCAGTTAAATACGGTTAACTATTAAGTTTCACTTTAAAATTGGGCACTAAGGCACATATTCAGTCGATACCTATTTGTGCTGTATTGAATATGCATACACAACAAAACACCACTGTATATATTTGTATGTCAGATTTGTATAATTTACTTGATTTGCTATGCATGAGTGCCTTGTGCCAGGTTCTGATGGCCAAATGAAGTATTAGAACTTATTTCTGTAATAAACTCTACAGAATAATATGCTCTCAAAATACCACATGAGGTTCTTCATCCTCCTTGGCTATAAACTGGCGTTGGCTTGAAGGGTGTATCCAGTGCTCTGCATTAGGTGTAGGCAGTCCAGGACTCTTTATGCATGTAGCAGAGCCTAGTTGTGGAGGTTCTTCTACACATTTTGCTAGGATTTATGCTTAGCGTGAAATGTCAAATGCTATATTGCTACAGATTCTTACAGCTATTAAAGGAAGTGATAAATGTTAAATATAAATGTTATTTAGCTCACCACAGCCTCTGAGGATATTAATTTGGGAGGGCTTCTACTTGCTGAATCCAAACTCCAATTGCATTCAAAATCGAGAAAAACAGAATAGCTACTGTTGAGCTAAAAGCAGCTTTACTCTTTCAGAGAGACCTTTGGAAAGTGATAAAGGTCTCGCTGAATGTTCACTGCTAATTTGGAATTAGTCAACGGTTTGACATCTGTGTTCCCTAATGAGCACTAAGTACCTGATATAACCATCTAATTATCAGAGCTAATTGCCCCCAACTCATGCTTGTTTTGGGAACTCTCTTTGAGGTTAGGCTTCGTATGCTTTTCCTTTTTTGTTCTTCCTTCCTTGTTCTCGTTGCTTTGCATTCTGCTGTGTTGTCAAAATAGCCAGTCTTCATATCCTCATTAGAAGAGCACTATTGTATGGCAGGCGGCGAGACACCGTGCTGCATTTTGACTAATAGGAGTTGGCTACGGCCCCTGGAGACTCTAATGACCACTGGTGTCAAACTCTCTCCCTGCCAGGCCCATGGCTCAGATGCAGCATGCTGCCTGGAGCTGTGTGTTTGTCTGTGTATTTGTCTGTCTTTCTGACTGCCTGTTTAAATATGTACGTTTAACAAAATGATTCGCAAACGCTCTTTCAATGTCGATGTTGAAATCTTTGTGGTCAATGCTTGAGACACTACTTGTGTATGTGCATACTTGTGCTAGAGCATACAGCATGCAGAACATCAATAAGTTCTTATATGCTATCTTATATCCCTGAGAGCTGCAGACTCTTTTTTCTGTGCTAAACAGATCATTCACATAGGAGCCAGAATGGAAGGCCAGATGCTCCAAGGAACTCAGTGTCTATGTGCTAATGTAAACTTAGCTGGAAGACCTACAGAGGACTGAATACCAAACTCGCTTTGCCTGAGAGTCCAAGCGAACAAACCACATTTCAAATAAACACTCGTAATTCCTGATGTCCTGTTTGAGCCTATAGTTTATGTAACATGTCACATGCTGAGCTACACTATATGTCCAAAACTATCTACACACTTGCTAACAAAAAAGAAGAAGAAAGAAAAAATACATCACATGACCTGTCCATTTTAGTTTTTTATTCCATAATTTTTTAAAATTAAGTGAAGCTTTCTCATATATTAACGATTATAATTATATTTTTATATAAATTAAGTATCAAAAAGTTATATGGCCCCATTAACGTTCTTAGCAAGACTGAAATATCTAGTTCCCCCATGAAGCACTTAGAATTACTGCAATTTGGGTTACTTAAGTCATAAGTTTGTATAATATTGGCCATACAGGTTTCACTGCCCCATTCAGTTAGGTAAAATAAAAAAAAAATCCTACTAAGAGTGTGGCTGATTATCATTATCATTACCAGCTCTGTTCTTATACTTTACATTACGAGCAGATGTAAACTATGCATTTATGCTTTCTCGGATAAAGCAAACCAAACGTGAATAAAATTCGCCTGACCACTGATTAGGAAAAATAAACAGAATCGAAAAAGCAATGATCAGTGAATCGGAAAGGAGGTGGGAGATGAAGACACACTTCCTTCCAGTGCTGGTTTTACAAGGATGCTTTGTGCTGATGTTGAATAGATGGACCGTGATCCATATTAAAGCGATTTGCTACAACGCTGAGAATAAAAATCGCTAGATAAGGAGTCAGAGCTACCTGTAATGATCTGAGTTAAAATCACTGGTGAATAGTATAGCTGTATGTTCTGTATTCTGATGTTCACCATATAAAGTGAAGCAGTTAATTAATAGTAAATTTTATTTTAGGCTGAACGACGTTCATATCATGCTGTCCTACAGTATACGACTGCAGAGTAGAAAATCGCAGTATATCGACTGCAGAGTAGAAAAAATAAGCTACATATACACTGTGCTGGTTGCTTATAAAGCCATGCATTTCTTCCTTTTATTAAATGCCAGTTCCGTATGTTCAATTCAGTTCCCATCTACCAAACTATGCTGGTGTTTAGTTGGGTTTTTTTTTTTTGTGGTGAAAGTCTGTTTTCTCTTTGCCTGCTAGGTATTATCAGTGTTGTCAGTGTTGGCACCTTCTGGATCCAGTTCAGGTTCGTTACCTGTTTAGCCAGGTTAACTAGTCACCAAAGTTTGACATGTTAGCCAGTGTTGGTGATGTTCCCAATATCATTTCCAATAATATTTATGGAAAATAAACAGAATCAGAGAAATGATTGATTTAGGCTTGAACATGATGCCTAAATAAGAATTCATGCTCAGTCTGATGGACTACCATGCTGAGTGAGACCTCATGGATAACTGAGTGGGAATGGTTCAGAGGTCATATTATATGTTATTACATGTTCTCACTAACCTACTAGGTATTTAATGCGTATTTATTTTTATAAGACCTGCCTAAATGTGCAAACATGAAAAATTAAGAAGTAAAAAAAAAAACAATTACACAACTATAGGAAAATCAAGAACAACAGAACAACTGCACTGTGTTTTGCTATTTTTTTTTGGCACTAAGTTAATGCATGTCCAACCCACCAAGTCAAATTACATGTAGCATGTGCAATGTGATTCTTCTATATGCTTCTGCTTCATCATTTATTTAGCTTATAGTATTGTAAACAGGCTCAAATGTTTGACTTTTGTTTACAGGGTTGGTTGTTTGCAACAATAAGTGACAGTTATATTTTTATGATGTCGCTGTTTAAACCAGGGTTATTTGATGCAGTTGAAGTGAAGACTGTGTGCAGGATTCAGTATAGAACACCAACCACTCACAATAGTTTCAGTTAAATATCTTAAAGCTGCAACATTGACCACGAAACAAATCAAACAACTTCATCTGCCAATATCATCTATAAAACTATCTCTAATGCTACTCTACTATACAGCTGTAAAGTATCAGGATGCCTCAAAATAGCCTGCCTTAACAAGTCATGTATGGACATCCTCATCTGAGTCACTGCTACACAATTTGTCAGAAGATGTGCTACAAAAACTAGCAGCAAAAACTATCACTGACGTAATGTCAACTGTCAGTTTGTCAGTCACGGATTTGACTTTATAGCCATCAAACAATACACTGTTAATAAGCATGAATGTCATCCTTGGGTGTAATGGACTATCATAATGATAGTGTGTGAAGGTACATCAACAACAATACAAATTCTATACAAAGAGGTGTTTTGATATGGAACAAACATAAGCATTGGCATCTCTGTAGATATTTATTCTAGTTTTGCATAATCTATTTACTCAGCAGCAGTGTACATTAGAACGTAACACATTTTAAATACGGCTCATTGAATATCGGTTCTATGGTTCGGCTTTCACTAGTCACGAGTGACCCTCTGGGGGTGTATATGAAGTGGTAGTGAATATGCACTGTGTTGTTTTCTTGGGCCCTTCGGAATACTGTGAATAAATGTCAATCTGAATCGAGATTTTTAGGGCTACGCATTTTTCATCAATCTATTAAAATGGCGCATGTATACTACGTAAACATTTTGGGTTCCAAAAAAAATGCAAAAGGATTGTTTGTTGAATTGGTCACCCATACATCAGCTTCACCAATCTACAACATCACAGATTGGAAACGTCATTTAAATTCAGATCACACTGCAGGCAGTACAGTATCTTGAATTTTTTTTAAAACATTGCAGGAGTGGGGCATCAACAAAGAGAGTGTGGTCAAGGTTACAACTGATGATGCTAGTAAGACATCATCTTCCCCTACCAGTGGTTTGGGCATTTTGGCTTGATTAGGACTGAAGCTCTTTAAAAAAATAAAAATAAAAAAAAAATAAAAAGAGGATGGACGCTGTCAACATTTTGTGAAGGTATTTTTGAAAAGCTGGAATAAAAGAAGAGAGCACAGAAATAAACATAAGGCCTTGAACATGCCTCAGAGATTGCTCATTCATGATGTAGTCACTAGATGGGTATCGACACAGAAAGAGGTTTATTGAACAACGGGAGGCATGCTGTGCTGCACTGGCAACTGAGAGAGTGGCATGACTTTTGATGCTATCGGATACAAATAGTCACTGAGCAAGTCCTCAGAATCCTTGAACCACTCGGTTCTTTTACAGATGCTTTGGCTTCAGAAAGCAGAGTAAGCCTTGATGCTCTCTCCATTGTCTCGGACATTCTTGAGGTGATAAATGAAGACCGTGCCCTCACCATAGACTTGAAGAGGTTAATGAAGTCAGACCTTGAGTCCAGGTACACTGATGGTCCAGCGAAGGGGATGGAATTGACAAGCTTTGTTGATCCTCAGATTAAGGAGAGCTTTTCTGATGACCTTGAGGCCACAGTAAGTTGCTACGTTGAGAAAGCCTCAAAATGATGGAACACAGACAGAGCAAACCAGCACAACACCACTGAAAAAAACAGCACCAAATCTTGGCAGACCTGCTCAAGAAAATCACCTCCACAAGGCAACAAACTTCATCAGTTACCTCAGCATGAAAATGTCATATTGTCACATGTCAAACTGCAGGGATTTTTATTTCCCATTATACTGTTTGCACAGCTCTCTGTAGCCCTAGACATTTTGAATTCTTGCAATCTCTGCTATACTGTGTGGATACTTATATCTGCACCTATAACTATTCCACTATTCCACTGCTGTGATTCTATTTCTCGCTTTGAACAAGTGAGGAAATGCTGACTGAATGCAGCATAGTTTGTGTTTTTGTCTCTTTTTTGTGATACAAAGATGACGTGCGCGCACATACATGGATGTGCTGGTGTATGGTATATTTGGTTTCAGTACACAGATATTTACTTCCATTTTTCCTCCACATCAGGATTGCCATATAACGGAAGCCACAATGCTTCCAAACTCAAAGCCACTGCTGCTTTCCCCAAATCTACTCTGAATGTATGTTTTCTCACTGGCTCTTTTAAACAGTGTGCCTAGAAGTCTGCTTTCAATGCCTTGTAGCCTTTCCTGATACAAGAAACATGTTAACTGTAAGTGCTGTTACATTGCTGATCTTCCTATGTATCTCGAATGCATCACTGCGATGCTCTTTTAACAAAGATCTCTGTGGCATCAATCCCCTTATCATATTAACTCTGGGCCTGTTTATTGAACACCCTGCTACCATTGTTTACCTTCACTAAATGCTCATTAGGCTGAAGGCCAAATGCTTGTCAACTTCTGACACTATTAACAGGATAGTCAGTTGAGGCCACCGCCAAGAGCATCAATTGAGAGCCTTCTTTTGTGTGAAGATCTCGGCTTCTCTACAATCTTTTTCCCATGCATTGTGATGCTGTTATCCTCCTTCCGGCAAGCGGCACCTTCCTGCAATGGATCTATGGACTGGTTGCGGCCCACAATAACAAAGAGTAGGAAATCTGTTGCTCTTTAGAGAAAAAGCAGATGAATTACAACGAGTATAGTGCAGTGCAGAAGGAGGACAGCGTCTGTCCCTCCCCTGGCCTCTTGCAGGACGTTACTGAAGACTTGGCAATGTTGGGGGACAAGGATTTGAGAGTCAAGTATCTGTGAATGGGAAGCGTTGGTGGTCTGGGTCCAGCTCCTCAGAAAACAAGTAGAAGAATCTGTCAGACAGAATCCTGTGGATGTGCATGGCTCTCTCCCTCTTTCATCTAGCAAGCTCCAGGCAGCTAAGCTAGCAGTTTCCTGATATTCAGTATGCACCCAAAGTGCTTGGAATGACAACGAATCTATTCATGGCAAAAGTAGAGGCAAGGGCTGTGGATCTGCTCAGCTCCCCCCTAGAAGTGTAAACGAGGGGGGCACTTTCTCCAATGTATAATAGAGCAGAAAGGGGTTTGCAAAGAAGGAAAGGAGGTAAGGGAATGGATGAGGGAGGGTATGTGAGAGAGGGAGTGTGGGTTGCAGGAGGGTGGGGGAGAGAGAGACAGAGAGAGAGAGAACACTTCCACGGCGAATGATTGAGAGAGGCGGAGAGGAAGCAAAACTCCCTCAAATGAAATGAGGTGAAAATAATTCAGGCATTAATCAAGCCTAGCCGAAAGGAGGGTCCCCGCCCCCCTTCTCGTGCACGCGCCCTCTGTGAAAGCGAATGGAAAGGTGAATGAGGAGCTCGAGATCGGAACCCAGAGAAACTGCAGGTGCTGGTGAACCATGTCGGAGTCCAGCAACACCGTGGCGTGTCAGGCTGATCAGGTTAGTGTTTTCCTGCCTGTGTCTTTGTTAAAACTGAAATAACACTGTAATAACGGTTCCGTTTTTTTAATTTTTACCAAAAGTTTGATTCCTTAGCTGTAATGAGAAAATCATTAAGGGGAAATTTTCATTGCCAAATTCAATAAGTGCACAAGAGTATGTTATACCGAGCATCAAAGCGGTGATTGTCTGAAGCTGCCCGGACGACGGCGCAGGGTCCTGAAAGAATTGAATTAATCAAGGCCAAGCATTGTTTGTACCGCCTTATTTTTCAGCCATCATTCAGGGGCCTGTGACGACTCAATAGTCCATATACCACGTGAGATGGGAGCTGCAGCTCCTTAAAAAACAAACCACGTGTGGGCCGACTGAAAAGTTTTTATAACTAATTGCAGTGGGAAGTTCGGGCCGCACTAGCAGAGGGCTGTGTGATAAAGTTTCTAAGGAAGTGGGCAAGAGAACTGTGTGACTGAATGACAGAAGGAAAGGAGAAAAGTGTTCAGGCTTTTTTTTTTTTTTTTTTTTTGGAGGGAGGCTGACTCATATTTATGTCCTTCTTTCTTCCTCTGCTTCCTCTTTCCCTGCTAGGGCACTTATCACTTAAACAATCCCAGCAAGATTTGCTCGGAAAAAAGAGCCACAGATATCCTTTAAGCCACTTTGTAACCCTCTGATTTACATGTGGCACATTTCCAGTTTGTCAACTGAGCCACTTGTTCTGGACATGAAGATCTAACACCACCACCTGTCAAAAGAAATATTATGAATGTACAACAGTTTTCTTTTATTCTCAAACTTGCGTTGTGTATGAGTGCATGAGTGCATCTTCACTCTTAAGTATAGAAGTTTTATATCTATTTAGATATATATCTTTTTTTTATTATTAAAAACACCAATGTACCACTCAAAGATGAAAAGGTTGGTAGGTCTTGTAATTGAGTTCAATCTAAATAAATATCACTGGCAGTGTACTTTTATTTAGTAAGGATTAAATTGCTATATTGCACAAGGTCGTCTCGATAAAATGTTAATTACACATCTGCTAATATTTGATTTTTCACTCATCCCGCTAATTGAATTTCTTTTTTATTGTCTCTAATTGTCATTCTTCAGTTTCCTCTCCTTCTACCTACATCTCTTCCAAGCACATAACACAAGAGAGTTTCATCACATCCCTGTGTAACTGCTAAACGGTTTTCTTTGCTTCAGTAATAATTGCACTAATCAGAACTTGTAAGATGTTTACCAGAGCTGTAATTGTGCCCGTACTGACAGACAAAGCCCTGCATGCCTTTCACAGCAAAATCAATCAAAGGCATTTATTTTTCTGAGGTATGCATCGGACTGGCGTCCAGTCAAGGGTGTTTTCCCGTCTTGCTTCACTTCAATCCTGACCAGAATCAAGCTTTTGCTGAAGATGAACATGTTCGTGAGGTTATTCATTTAACTACTTGGACATGTAATGAATGTTAGTGCATTGGAGTATAGAAATTATAACTCGTATTATATCTATATCTATATATATATAATAAGAAATTATATCACTCGTTATTTGGTCACACAGGTGTGATTTTTATTAGCAGAGATGAGGTTCACTGTGTGTGGTTATTAGATGTTAGATACATGTACGTTCACAGCACAAGGACATTACATCGGAAAGGCAATCAGAGCGCGAGAGAGCGAGCGGACATAGGGACAGACATATGGTTGCTTGGAGGCAGCAGCCGCTGAGATTCCTCCTCTTGTCTCACACTGACTGTCCTCCAAGGCATACAGCTGCCACTAGTGCGTGTGTTCTATTAAGCGTTCTCTCCTTCTATTTCTTTTCCTCATCTTTCGGGGGCTTTTCCCTATGTTCTTCTCGGTGTATCCCAGGCTTATCAACCTACCCCATCAACCACATTAATAGCCTTTACAACTACTGTCATGTAATTATCTAATCATATTGCAGCAGCACAATGCATAAAATCATGCAGATACAGGGAAAGCGCTTCACGTAATGTTAACACAATCACCACAACGTGGAAAAAATGTCATCAACGTGACTTTGACTGTGGCAGAGTTATCAGTACCAGGCAGGCTGGTTTTTATTTTTTCTCTCTATAACGTTCATGCAAAATGGAGCAAAAAAAAAAAGGTAGAAAATCTTTGCTAATGAGAGAGGTCACAGGACAATGGCACTACTAATCAGACCTGTCAGGACATCAACCAACTGATGAGCAACAACCATGATGAGCAGAAAAGGATCAAGGAAGGTGCATTAATGTCAAACCTTATGATGGTAACCTCAGGTTTCTCTCCTGTGAGCCAACAGTAAACTGAGGCTACAATGCTCATGTTTAAATGCTTATATATACAGTATATATTTTTTAAGTTTATTCCAGTAATTTAATTATGATCGCTTGAATGAGTACAGGTTAATGAAATGTAGGAAGTGTGGGATCTGTAGGATCTGCTCAGTCAGTTGTTTCCTTGTCGAGATCTGAAACCAGTTGATGGTGGATAGTGAATAGGCAGCTAATTAACTACACAGCACCATGGTTAATAGAGTTTTACTCCTATAGAGGATATTGTAAAAACAAGTGTCTTAAATGGTGTTCACGTCCTTACAGAAAATCAGTATTGCCTGTATATGTAAAGTGGGCTCTTTCTTGGTACTGTGCAATATCTGTGCTCACCACTGATTGGTTTATTTTCTCAGGTTTTTCAGTGCAACATACTGTATACTTAACAAGCCGATCTGAATATTTGGAGCTCTGAGCAGATTCATACAGTGGCATTGCATTACACTACACATTTTTCTTTGTCAGAACCTAATACATTTAAGAATTACATCTAATACATTTAACACTTAATTACATAATTACATGCAGAATCACTGCACTCTCACTGCTGTGGCATAGGTTTAATTCCTGGGGCAGGCAACCAAACCCAGCCACTGAGGGGTTAATTCTCAGTGCTGCTTCCAAGTCTGGATAAAAGGGAAGCTTGCATCAGGAAGGTCATCTGGATTAAAACCTAGATCAAATATATAGCGACCCTGAACACAGGACAGCTGAAGAACAACAACATTCTAATTACATTTTAATTAAAACATTTTTTTCTGATCAAACATAAGCTTGCACTTATGTAAAGTTTGTCATTGTTCAGTTTCTGACAAAATCTGGCCAAAGATATATCAACATTTTTAGTTTTGGTATTAACTTCATAACACATGATCTGATCAAAATTGAAGCACCGAGGTCGATACCCATTATTACACAGGATTTTCATGCATCTCAAGCAAATATTTTCCTTTTCCTCAGGACAAAAGTAATCCAAGATACTAGCCAATACCAGAAAAAATAGCCTAAAAGGATATCTAATTATTTCCTAACCAAATTGTCAGGTGCTCTGATACTGTATGTTGGTAATTTGTTTGATCAAATTTGAGTTCCATTTTTAAATATTTCAATAAGAGGTGAAGGATAACAAGTCGGTCAGATACAAATAAAAGGAAATGAATTTGGCCACAGCATACAGTAAATCAAATATTCCAATATAAATATAAATTCAAAATATATAATAACAGTATATTTCATGGGGGGTCATGGTGGCTTAGTGGTTAGCATGTTTGCCTCACACCTCCAGGTTCGGTGTTCGATTCCTGCCTCTGCCTTGTGTGTGTGGAGTTTGCATGTTCTCCCCGTGCCTCGGGGGTTTCCTCCGGGTACTCCGGTTTCCGCCCCCGGTCCAAAGACATGCATGGTAGGTTGATTCGCATCTCTGGAAAATTGTCCTTAGTGTGTGAGTGAATGAGAGTGTGTGTGCCCTGCGATGGGTTGGCACTCCGTCCAGGGTGTATCCTGCCTCGATGCCCGATGACGCTTGAGAGGCACAGGCTCCCCGTGACCCGAGAAGTTCGGATGAGCGGTAGAAAATGAGTGAGAGTGAGAGAGTATATTTCACACTGGTCACCTGCTCCAGGAAATATATTTATATTGCATGTACAAAATCCAGATATGGTTTCTAGAATATTGTATGTATATTATGTGGTAAAAAATAAAATGTAAGAAATTACACCATTAACAAGAAGTCAATATTTTATCTTTTTAAAATAACTGGATTTTGCATTAGATAATTGGAGCATTTTCCTATTCTAGTGTGTTAGGAAAACAAAAGCAAAAATTAAAAACCGTTGTACTTATTTTCATTTTCATCGTAAAATGGAAAATGAACGAATGTGACATCCACAGAAGTTACACACACCCTGTCCCAGTTCATGGATTTGAATGTGACTGAAAAGCTGTGGTCTGGATTGTCCAGGGCAGGCAATCTTTGATACATTGAAGAGACTAAAGGCTTTTTGTCTTGTAAAATATAGCGATATGAATAGAACCTAGTGCCCCCAAAATACCACCCACTGCACTTTAACATGTAAAGTCATTTATATATTCATTTTTGCATACTTGTAATTTGACTGGAAGTGATTAAGATGAATTATGGTAGAGCAGCTTGTTATGTGTGTCTGAGTGTGTGTGTGTGTGTGTGTGTGTGTGTGTGTGTGTGTGTGTGTGTGTGTGTGTGTGTGTGTGTGTGTGTGTGTGTGTGTGTGTGAGACAGGTGAACAGCTTGCATTGGCTCCAAACTCCTCAGGCTACATTCCTGCAACGCTTGACAGCTATGCTCACTGAGCACTAATTAAATGATCTAGTTAAGCATGTGCAGTGCATGAGTACAGCTAGACCTTTCTGTCTGTACCGATCAGTTCTGGCAGTTTAGTACAAGTTCAAGCCTGTGCTGAGCTCAGCCAGTGCTCAATATTCAATGAGAACAAACTGATCACCGTAGCTCTGACTGGTTGCTCATTCTACTTAGTGTTGTTCAGAAAGCTTCATTCACGGTATTGCTTGCCAAATGTATCACCCGGGAATTGTGGTAACAGTATGTATGAGTTTCAGGAGCTAATCCATGGAATAATGCTGTTCCCTTTTAACAGGGATACATTACCACAGTAAAGAATGGGAGGATTGGCTGCAAATTTCTGTCGGGAAAATATATGAATTTATGCCGTGAATATGATGTACTGGATTTATATCATCAAATGGTTGTCCGATCAAATGACTTTCTGAACACATACAGTATGTTATTCATAGATCAGATTTCAGACTATATAGCTCCCCCCTCCCCCCAGATTTTTCTTCCACCATGTCAGACTTGATCCAGGTACAATTGGAAATCAGCAAAAAATGCAAACTGTCTGACTTGGACAAGGACCAGTTTGGAAACACCGGATTTCAGACTTTAAACACTCACTCATTAAATAGACCTCAAGTGGGGGAAAAAATCACCTTGTTGGAGTTTTGCTGTGCAAAGGAATTTTAAAGGTTATAAACGAAGAAGACATCTAAACCTACATAATGCACCTACATGTCATGCTTACTTGTGTACGTGAAAAACCTCATGTTAATAATAGTTTAAAGGATTTTTTCTGAGACCAGTGGACCCTAATCTTCACTCTCCTTAGATCATGAATTCATTTTGTGTCAGTTCCTTCTTGTTTTTGTCCGCAAGTCTGTAAAGCAATTATTTTTTAAACGGATGTGTTTTTCTGCTCCTTTAGTCCTGCCTTTGCTGCAAATTGCTTAGTGCACCAATATCACTGTCCTCAGTTATAATACAGATTGAATTTGTTATCACAAAGAGGTTTCTTATGAATCTACACAGAAAAACAGGGTTTTGTGCCTTTGTTTGGTCTTGAGTGGTAAAATTCACTTTTTTTTTTCCTGGGTCCTGTTTTTTCCTTAACCTTAGACAGGTGTCAAACTAAAGGCCTGTGGGCGATATGTGACCCCAGCAGCAGCCTGGTTTTGTTCAGCCTCTGCAAAGTAGATAAAAATATTTTGAATAATTTGAATGAATCATTTTAAATTGAAACAGCCTGTTGTACCTACTACTATAAATATTAATCCTTTAGACATTACTATCTAAGCTTTGCTTCATCTCGCTTTGCAAGTACATCAGGTGTTGGCCTTTAATGTGATTTCATAATAGTGCAGAAACAGGATACTATTTTTGTTATATAAAGAAATGTACAGAGACAAAATAAAGGGGAGATTAAGGCCATAGATGCTGTGATAACCCTGAGTGAGTTATTCTTAAATGTCTTTTCTTACATTATATTTTCAGCATTTGCACAACTTTATAAAAAGAAAAAAACTTTAATTACTTTGTCTACAGTTTATGGCCTTCACAGACATACTGAAATGCTGATGTAGCTCTGACAGAATTGAACTAGACAGTCTTGACTACAGCACTGGTGTTGTTTAAGCATTGTTAATAGCATTGTAAATTGTGTGAGGTTTTTTAAATACCAGTCAGTGTATATATTTAAACCTGCAGCTCAATTACTTGGTTACAGAATTAGCTAACAGCATGACCTAACAGCAACACAAATACGTCAAGGCTAGCTTTTGATTGATTTGACATGACCCCACAATGCCCTCTTTCCTAACGCAGGAACCTAATGCAAACCCAGGGTTGCCCTTCCCAACCCACTTGGACTTACAAGTTATTCATCAAACTAGTACTTTGTTTTCAGAGGTTATGAACCAATGAGGGTGCTCAAATTTTGGCCCACCACTTCCAGGGTGAGAAGCCAAAGCTCAGTGAATTACTTCACTTCACAGAGATTGTATAATGGGCCCTTTAAGGGCTTTGTACACACAACTTTATCTAATCCCACTGGAGCAGAATGAAGCCTCTCTTATTTCCCTCCTGAGTGATGTTTTGGGCATAAAGCAGATCCTGCTGTAGGAAAGACTAAATCCTAATGCAGATATGATGAACCAATTTGTACGTTTCCTAAATCATTTCTGACCCTTATTCTCTTTCTGCCAGGCAACAATCTTTCAGTTTTGTGACAAAAAGTCAGTTTTGCGATGTTAAGATTGTTGCATTGTTCTCTTCACTCTGCTTTCTGAATGATTTAACTCACTTATATGGTTAACATCAGTTGAACCATGTTAATCATGTCATTTTTATTTTTTGGATATTTGTAGTACTCAGTGACCCTCTGAAGCTGCACTCACACTGAACTGAAACTTTTACTCTCCTGCGGTGAAGGAATTTCACCCTAAGTGGGTTCAGGAGGTTGGGCAGGAGGTCAGCTCTCCTGCACTGGTGACCCTTGTATAACTGAACTATTTGAACAGATGGCTTCAGCTGTTTCCAAATGTGTTGCTTTGACTCTGAGATAAACACTCTCGCTGTCCTTCAGGTTGTCTTTCATGGATTTTATACATTGTCTCCATAATGTGTATTATATTAAAGAATACAAACCTCTTTGTTTGTCACTGTTCATACCGTGCATCCTGCTGTCCTGCATTAGGAGCTGGATGTTAGTGGTTTAAGTAATCTGTTAGTGACTCACTCACTCACTCACTCACTCACTCACTCACTCACTCACTCACTCACTCACTCACTCACTCACTCACACTCACTCACTCACTCACTCACTCACTCACTCACTCACTCACTCTCACACTCACTCACTCACTCAGTCACTCACTCACTCACTCACTCAGTCACTCACTCACTCAGTCACTCACTCACTCTCACACTCACTCACTCAGTCACTCACTCACTCACACTCACTCACTCACTCACTCACACTCACTCACTCACTCACTCACTCACTCTCACACTCACTCACTCACTCAGTCACTCACTCACTCAGTCACTCACTCACTCACTCACTCTCTCACACTCACTCACTCAGTCACTCACTCACTCACTCACTCTCACACTCACTCACTCACTCACTCAGTCACTCACTCACACTCACTCACTCACTCACTCACTCACTCACTCTCACACTCACTCACTCACTCAGTCACTCACTCACTCACTCACTCACTCACTCACTCTCACACTCACTCACTCACTCACTCACTCACTCACTCACTCACTCACTCACTCACTCACTCTCACACTCACTCACTCACTCACTCAGTCACTCACTCACTCATTCACTCACTCACTCTCACACTCACTCACTCAGTCACTCACTCACTCACTCACTCACTCACTCTCACACTCACTCACTCACTCAGTCACTCACTCACTCACTCACTCTCACACTCAGTCACTCACTCACTCACTCACTCACTCTCACACTCACTCAGTCACTCACTCACTCTCACACTCACTCACTCACTCACTCACTCACTCACTCTCACACTCACACACTCACTAACTCACTCACTCACTCACTCTCACACTCACTCACTCACTCACTCAGTCACTCAGTCAGTCAGTCACTCACTCACTCTCACACTCACTCACTCACTCACTCACTCTCATACTCACTCACTCACTCAGTCACTCAGTCAGTCACTCACTCACTCTCACACTCACTCACTCACTCACTCTCACACTCACACTCACTCACTCAATCACTCACTCACTCACTCACTCTCACACTCACACTCACTCACTCACTCACTCACTCACACTCACTCACTCACTCACTCACTCACTCTCACACTCACTCACTCACTCACTCACTCACTCACTCACTCACTCACTCACTCACACACTCACACTCACTCAGTCACTCAGTCACTCACTCACTCACTCACTCACTCACACTCACACTCACTCACACACTCACACTCACTCAGTCACTCACTCACTCACTCACTCACACTCTCACACTCACTCAGTCACTCACTCACTCACTCACTCACACTCTCACACTCACTCACACACTCACTCACTCACTCACTCACACTCTCACACTCACTCACACACTCACACTCACTCAGTCACTCACTCACTCACACTCTCACACTAACTCACACTCACTCACTCACTCACTCACTCACTCTCTCACTCACTCACTCACTCACTCTCACTCTCACACTCACTCACTCACTCACACACTCACACTCACTCACTCACTCACTCACACACTCACACTCAGTCAGTCACTCACTCACTCACTCTCACACTCACTCACACTCAGTCACTCACACACTCACACACTCTCACACTCACTCACACTCACTCAGTCACTCACTCACTCAGTCACTCACTCAGTCACTCACTCACTCACTCTCACACTCACTCACTCACACACTCACTCACACACTCACACTCACTCAGTCAGTCAGTCACTCACTCACTCACTCACTCACACACTCTCACACTCACTCACACTCACTCACACTCACTCAGTCACTCACTCAGTCACTCACTCACTCACACACTCACTCACTCAGTCACTCACTCAAGTTTCTTTAATCTCTTAAATTTAACTTTAACTTTAAAAAAGTTTCTTTAATCTCTTTAATCTTATATCAGCAGATTGTAATTCAGTGTGATTTAGGTTATAAACCATTTTGTTTCCCTATAACTCCTATAACTTGTCATTTGAATCCATTATTTTTTAATTATGTTTCATTGATTTCTTTAATTGCTTTCATGTTTTAAAAAAATGTACAGTTCTTTAAACTCAGGTTAACTGCTTAATTGAACGAATTACATTTATCTCTTTAACGTTTTTGTCCCTAAAATACTACGTTGGTCACTGTTGCCACTTACACATGAGTATAATATGGATCTGTCATTCATGTTTAAATTACCAAACATCATCATCTTCACATTTTGATGTTTTTATTGATAAATTACAGAACAAAAGAAATGAATATGCCATATTAACCATATACTGTAGTTTATCTTCAGAAACTCTCTATTCAGTATTCACAAAGCAGTTCTTGTATCAAGAGTGAGTCAAGGCTAATGACCTTTAACCTGATTGAGCCGTCTCACCAAAGGGCTGGCAAACAGTCTTCGAATTTCAAAAAGCCCAGCTATCCCCAACCGCCCCTGTCTGTATCAGAATTTTCACAGTTTCACAGTCTCATGAGTTTCCCTGTTCTTGCTGTGTTTGCAGAGTTCTCCATGTTCTGTGTCTGTGCCCTGCGTATAGAGTATAGAATATACGCTAATTCTAAAGTTTAGGAAATAATGAACATTATGTACTACTGTGCTTGCAGTGAGCATGTGTTTAGACTGGGTCCTACTGAGACCCTGTGTGTGTGTGTGTGTGTGTGTGTGTGTGTGTGTGTGTGTGTGTGTGTGTGTGTGTGTGTGTGTGTGTGTGTGTACTTGTGTAACGGGGCAGAGGATTCCAGCTGGGATCTTTCTTTCTTGATTTCTCTCTCACCGTCAGTACATTTTTAAAGCCCTTATACTGGACACAGCATGATTGTTGCCATTTTTGGATGAAATTATACTTATTAGGCATTTAACAATTAAATTAAATTATTAAAAATCTCAATAATATTTTTTTAAATATATTTTATTATTATTTTATATATTTTTAATATAATTATTAAAAACTAATAATATGAGAGTAAAAAACATGCAATACCTTTAGGTCAGTTATGTCTATACATACACAGTGAAAACAGATAAGCTTCTGTTTATTGTGGATAAAAACCTACTGTATTCATTTTCTGATGTTCGTACACACCTGATGGCTCAGCTGTGTTTGGCTCACCTTGATGTTTAACCAAATATCACCAAATATTGCTCGCATGCCTTTATGCAGTAATTTGGTAAATTATAATATTTTATTTCCCACCTTGGTACATTTAATAGCCAAAAAATATAGAGTGCACAAAAGGCACATTTCTGGAGGCATCTGTCAGAGCAGATGAAGTTCATAACAAGCAAGAATACCAAGTTAAATGTAGTGAAAGGGAACTTTACACTGTTCACAGCATGTGCAGCTACAAGGATTTGCCACCTCTGCAAACAGAGGAGGAACCGGTATTTGAGAAAAGCAGTTCAAAAGACTAGCCCTAGATTTAAAGACAAGTAGCGTTTTCATGATTATCAGCTGTACTCATGGAATTACGAGTCCACTTCACCTCTAATGCAGGATACATCCATATCGTCTGAGAGTAGCTTGAGCTTGACTGTTTGATGAGCACAGGGCCAGGTCAGTTTGATGGGAAATGAGCAACATGGTAAGAGCAGGGAGTGCAAGTACCTCCACCATGTTTTCTTTTCTGGTCACACGCTTTAAGCAGGTGTACCTTTAACACAGATAGCAGGTTACCTAGATGTCCAGCCAGGTTTGCATGCAGTTACTTAGATTTTCAGTGATAAAAACGAAAGGTCATTGTTTATCATTCTTGGCCACATTTCTCTCGATTTCTTACTAAGCTTCCATTTTCCCCCTGCTCTTATATCAACATCCAACACCACGCGATAGTAAGCGATGGGAGCCGAGTGTACAATCCTTCAAATGAACAGAAAACACAAAATAACAGGGAATTTTTTTTTATTAATGATAGCAATGAAGGAACTAAAGAAAATATAAAATAAAAGAGGAAATATGGACTCTTCCTACAATACAAAAGACATCTTAAATAAACACAGCACTAGTAGTTCACTGACAGACACAAATGGGATGTAATAGTAGAGATGATTAGCGTGTGCAGATATATTTGTTAAATTAATAAAGAGGTGTTTGCTTTTAAATGACCTGTAGCCAGTCCATATATCTGAAGTGTTCCAGCTGCTTCCACATCCAAGGCATTTTCTCACGCCTGTTCTGCTGTCTGCTGTTTGGCTCAGGTGCATTTCAGTCTCTCAGGGGATTAGAGTCAAAACTTTGATGTTTAGACAGATATAGCTGAATATATTCAGAACAAGAAAACCCGATAATAAATCCGTTACTGAAGACAGTCTCCAAACTAATGTTGCTAGTTAACATACAAACTTGCTAAACTTTTAAAGACAAAAAGGGCTGAACATGCATGTGAACATTTTATTTCCACTATTTAAACCAGTAAATAAACCATTCTGAATCGTTCCTGATTGATTCATTCTAACAGGTTATTTGATTCAGTTTTGATCTCACTACTCGCAAGCACCAAAGCTTACGTACTCCTGCATCCTTACCAGAATGAATTCTGATAACACTAACTACTGAGTCATTCAGTGAGTGAGTAATATTTTTTTTTATTAACTGCTTAAGTTGACTGCTTTTGTGTTCATCGTCACAGGTCATAGGAAAGAAATACGTGTATTGTGGTGTGAATGTACAGTGTGTCATGGAGTACGGGGTTTATGATGTGCTATGGGTGATAATATAGTTAACTGGTTAAAATATATCCACCAACCATCTATACAACACGATGAATAGGGAATGAATTCAGATACAGTCCGCTTTGAGGGATTCGTTGCTTTGTAGATACCAGCTGAGAGATTTGGGCAGTGAGATGCAAACTGAGTTGCAACAATATGATATGCTCTAAATATTTTGACTAACAAACAAAGTAAGACTTACAAAACCCAGACACTCACTGAGCCTCTCTAGTGGTCACTCTAGAGGTCACGCTAAAGACCATCTGACAAGAACAGATGGAGAAAAGGAGCCGGCAGGACCAAAGGGTACGTTGGTCACATGGTCCTCCCAGGGCTCTTACATGCTACAGAGGGCCAGAGGGTTTTTGCAGAGATCTACATTCATGTTTTCAGTTTATATGATAATATGCAAATATTTGTGAGGAATTTGCTTAATATGTGTCAGGCTCTATACTTAATACAAGATGAATGCAAGCTTTGAGTATTCCAGCTTTTTTTAATGTGAATGTCTAATCTCTGTCTTTGTGTGTGGTCCAGAATGGAGCGGTCCCAGGCGAACAAGTGAAGAAGGACGAGAATTCTCGGCGAGGAAACTGGGGGAACCAGATTGAGTTTGTCCTGACTAGTGTGGGCTACGCAGTGGGGCTGGGCAATGTCTGGAGGTTCCCTTACCTTTGTTACAGGAATGGCGGAGGTGAATATGATGATCTTTTTTCTTATAATGTCTTCTTATCAGCTCCAGAATAAATGGGATTTTCAGTTTACATCAAATTCAATTCATTTGTATAGTGCTTTTAACAAGGAGCATAGTTTCATAGAAGGGGGGCACGGTGGCTTAGTGGTTAGCACGTTCGCCTCACACTTGTGTGTGTGGAGTTTGCATGTTTTCCCTGTGCCTCGGGCGTTTCCCCCCCCAGTCCAAAGACATGCATGGTAGGTTGATTGGCATCTCTTGAAAATTGTCCATAGTGTGTGATTGCGTGAGTGAATGAGTGTGTGTGTGTGTGTGTGTGTGTGTGTGTGTGTGTGTGTGTGTGTGTGTGTGTGTGTGTGTGTGTGTGTGCCCTGCGATGGGTTGGCACTCCATCCAGAGTGTATCCTGCCTCGATGCCCGATGACACCTGAGATAGGCACAGGCTCCACGTGACCCGAGAAGTTTGGATAAGCGGTAGAAAATGAATGAATGAACGAATGAATGAATAGTCTCATAGAAGCTTTGCAGAAATCTAGAAACATAAAGTTAATAAAACGATAAAGTTTAAAATTGTCCCTGAGGTAATGGTGGTATGGATAAACTCCTTGAGATGATATGAGGAACTCTTTAGAGGGACCTTATTGTATTATAGCTGAATATGCTGCCGTGAAACTTATTGAGTAAAGAACAGTAAAGCAAAGAGTTTAAACATTATTGTTGTGTTTACTTGTGTTACTCAGTTGTCGCTGGCGCAGTTATCCTTGTGCTATCAAGACTCCAGTAACATCCAGTAGTTATCAAGTTACTAGATATCAGTTATCAGTATCAACGTAGTATCAAAGTTATCAGAAGTAGGTATCAATGACTGCCACCTCTAGTGCTATATTTATATACTGCATTAGAAACTCATCCAATACAGAGCTCTAGATATTCCATCACATCAAATCTGTCATTGAAGTTTAACCTTTAATGCCTCTGTCTGTATTTGTGGGTAAGGTTACATTGATGTTTGTTTACATTGATTTTTGATGAATATTTGTCCAAACCTCCACTACTCTGATACAGAGAAATGATTAGCCCAGAAGCCATTGTGTCGTCTACCAGTTTTTAGCCTAGGTTATTATATATTCACCCCTGAATAATATTAAAAAGTTTTCCAGGTTTTTTTTTATATTTCAGATCTCATCACTATTCGATTCCAAGTCTTATACTTTGGATTTTTTTCTGAAAAGGAAACCAGTCTGATGAACCATTATCAGGAGCTTTAGCGAACCATTAACATTGATAGGGTAAAGGGGATTGTGCTTTACGATGACAAATTAACCAATGTATCATTTTTTTTTTCTAAACAAATGATGTCTTAAGTCGAATTTAAAAAGAAAATTCTTCATTTTTTTTCCTAATACGTTGGTGTAACTGTAACTGTATAAAAAAAATATTTAGCTGCCTAGACAGTATTTCAGTTGTTATTTAGTTAAGAAATCAAAATGCAGCTCAAAATGCAGGACGACTTATCAGATGTGTTTGTATGTTTGTCAGGTGCCTTCATGTTTCCATACTTTATCATGCTGGTGTTTTGTGGCATCCCGCTGTTTTTCTTGGAGCTCTCCTTTGGTCAGTTCACCTCATTGGGTTGTCTGGGAGTGTGGAAGGTCAGCCCCATGTTCAAAGGTGAGCCTTTATAGATAGAAAGCCTTAGATATGGAATAGAGATGGAGAGGTAGATATAAAATCAGATACTCTGTAGGGATTGTTGTAAGTCACATTTCTGATTGTCAACAATGGTTCGGGATTTCTGCTAAAACAAATCTAAAAATGTTTTGAACGAGCTTGAATCATGAAACTTGCTTGTCTAATGAATTTCTCTAAAGAACAAAAAAAAATCATTTTTATCATTCTGTCATATGACCTCCATCACTTCTTTGCACTGCCTCCTGTATTAACAGTTATTCCTAAAATTTTGAACATAGAGGTATTGAGTATTTTAGCATAAATGGCTCATTCTGTAATATGACAGTAAGGAGATTTTATTTGTAAGTAGTCAACAGATCATATAATGTATTTTCCTTGCGCTTTTCCCACTCTTTTTTCCCCTCTTAGGTGTTGGCTATGGAATGATGGTGGTCTCCACTTACATCGGCATCTATTACAACGTGGTCATCTGTATCGCAATCTACTACTTTTTCACATCCATGACCAATCTGCTGCCATGGACATACTGCAACAACCCATGGAACACCCCAGACTGCAGTGGCGTAGCAGGCACACTGCGGAACGCAACCTTCACCAATGTCACCGCTAATGTAGTGTCCGGCCTCACCGAGGTGATCAGCCGCAACAAGAGGACGAGTCCCAGTGAGGAATACTGGAGGTCAGCATGGCACCTATTAGCTTGTCTTCCTCAAAACCCTCTACATACTTCTTTATTAATGCTAGATAAATCATTACTGTATTCATTGTAACTTCTTCTACAAGCCTCACGTGAGATCGTGTAGATCCACCTGATCCACCTGATCCACCATATCAGATTCCTGGTATAAATAGATATGAAGATGCTTCAGTTGAAATATTCTGAAGTACTAATCTAATGTTTTAATGTGTACTAAGGTAGAAAATACTTAGTATTCAGAAGTACTAAGTACAATACAGTAGACTTAAACTACTTGTTTAAACCACCGACTTAACAAGCAACTGTCAGCCTTATGTTGAAAGCCTGAAGAATTAGTAGGTTCAAACAAAAGATGTCACGGTGTTGTGTGTTTAACTAGTTCTAAATATTAGGAAATATCAGTCATCTCATATTCATCTTTCGATCTCAAACCCAAACGTCTTCTGTGTATATCAGGATATATGGCCTTGCTTTTCCAGTATTTTCAGAGGGGACCGTATAAGTGTGTAAGTGAAAAGATGATGAGGTTCGTTTTTTTATCTCTCGGATGTAACTTAAGACCCAAAAAATGTAAAACAGCTCAGCTTGTAACAGTTAAACTCGCAGTGTGCTTAAAAGGGAACTGATTATTATTATGATAAACTGTCTTTTTCATTAACGTATGAAATTACTGGCTCTGCAGTTTTCTTATGCTGTGGAAATGCACCACAAGTTCTGGATGTGGAGTTCACTGATATGCTTGTTGGAGTTTTTTTAGTCATCAGGCTTGCCTTCAGCTGGAAGAATTAAACATGAGGCTGGCAACAGCAGAACATAATGTGTTTTTTTGTGTGTGTGTGTATATGTATGTGTGTGTGAAGTCCTTCTGTATACGTGCTTTCACCGTCAGTGTGTGGATAATGGGAGCTTTGACAGCAAGGGGTGTGTGTGTATGTGTGTGTGCGTGCGTGTGCTGAATCATCCTGTGGATTGTTTGTGCCTAGCGTTACTGTCGCTGCTGGTCTCACTTTCAGACCATTCATTGTGAGGACAGGGTGGTTTGGATTGGGCAGCTGTCCTGAAATATTGGATTGTTTTTGTCTGTATGCAAGTTGGAGCTCTTACTAAATGCATGACACAATGTAGCGCTGCCTCAGTAAATAAAAGCCTACGGCTATGAAATAAGCGAGAGAGAGAAAATCTCGATCAGTAAATGCTTTTTTTTTAATAGGATAAGATACTTTTGACAGTTGAGTGCATGCTGTCTTACAGAAGCCTTGTTCAAAATGAAACTTTTAAACACTACTATATCATGTGCACCTCATACATGTTGCTCTTCAAGGAGATATTCTTCATAATTGTATTTTTAGCAATTTATAGGACTTTATTTGTCTGTCATTAGGAGGATCGCTGAGCATCTTATGGAACTGTGCTCTTATTAATGTTGCCGATGTTGCCAATAATAACTGGTGGTAGAGCTGGTAGAAGAAAATAAAATAAAATGAGCAAATATAAGGGTTAGAATTGTATTTTATTTTGTTTCCCCAGGAACTATGTACTGAACGTCTCAGATGGCATAGGGAACTTCGGTGAAGTGCGACTCCCCATCCTGGGCTGCCTGGCTGTTTCCTGGTTGGTGGTGTTCCTCTGCCTCATCCGTGGGGTAAAGTCCTCTGGCAAGGTGAGCCAGACTGCCGTCCATCTGTTCACAAACTACATAACGTGGAGAAAGTAGAAATGACTGGGCATAGAATCCTTTATTTATTTATTAGATTTTTTTTAAACACTCAACACTATGCATTATATAATACCTACAAAAGCATGGATTTGCAATTACCACGAAGGATCGATGACGACGAATACCTTTAACATGCTTAACGATGAATGATAATTCCACATGGGCAATTCTGACTAATTCAGATGTCTGTTTTAATTCAATACATGGATAATAAATCCAGATGCTTTGTATATACAGTATGTATTAAAAAAAACAGCCATGCTGTCAGTTCACTATTTAAGTAGCAGAGAGGTTAAATAAATGAGAAATGTTTAAAAATCTGTAAAAAAAAAAACGATCTCCAGACATTTAGTCTCTGGTCTGAGCTGCTTTAAGCTTAATAATTAAAATAAATGAAATAAATAAATATGTGCGACAGGGTAGCCAATGTGTTCATGTTTGGAAAATTAGAGGCACTGAATTTTGCCTGATTTTGTTTTTTTTTATTTTGTTTGTCGGTTCTGCAACAGTATTTTTTATCCTTTTTCTTTTTTGTCCATGATCTATATGGGATGTTCCTCAGGTGGTGTACTTCACAGCAACCTTCCCATACGTAGTGCTGACCATTCTCTTCATTCGAGGCATCACGTTAGACGGTGCTGTCAGTGGAATTAAATACTACCTCACTCCTCAGTGGCAGAAAATCCTGGATGCAAAGGTCAGTCTGACACTGACACGGTATAAGGTTTAATGATAAGAAGCATGGTTGAGTGCTGAGATGATGTGGTTAAAATGCCCCGGTGTAATACAGCTTGTGTGTTTGTGTTGTGTAGGTGTGGGGTGATGCTGCTTCTCAGATTTTCTACTCTCTGGGCTGTGCCTGGGGTGGGCTCATCACCATGGCATCTTATAACAAATTTCACAACAACTGTTTCAGGTACTGGACCGTGTCCCATGGTTCACTCAATAGTTTACGTGTCATTTTATACTGGGTACAATTTGTCATCACATATCCAAATATAGGCGGGCACGGTGGCTTAGTGGTTAGCACGTTCACCTCAAACCTCCAGGGTAGGGGTTCGATTCCCGCCACCGCCTTGTGTGTGTGGAGTTTGCATGTTCTCCCCGTGGCTTGGGGGTTTCCTCCGGGTACTTCGGTTTCCTCCCCCGGTCCAAAGACATGCATGGTAGGTTGATTGGCATCTCTGGAAAATTGTCCGTAGTGCGTGAGTGAATGAGAGTGTGTGTGTGCCCTGTGATGGGTTGGCACTCCGCCCAGGGTGTATCCTGCCTTGATGCCTGATGACACCTGAGATAGGCACAGGCTCCCCGTGACCCGAGACGTTCGGATAAGCGGTAGAAAATGAATGAATGAGTGAATGAATATCCAAATATAGCACACTTAAATGATTCTCTTTACATTTTAACTGGACCTCCTGTATACTACTGAATGTTATCTGCTTCCGATATTTTGATTTAGAAATAATTATTCATAGATTTATTGAAAATGTTTCTCTTCCCAAACCGACCATTACAGTATGTGAAAACATCAAAACATGACAGACAAGTCAAATCAACAGCGACGGCATGAATCAAACTCGTATGTAGCTCCACACAATTGCACTTGACTATGTAGCTTACAGTAGCACTTCTTAGTGTCACCCAGTTGAGGACGGATTCCTTTTGAGTCCGGTTCCTCTCAATATTTCACCCTCATATCATCGTAGCTACTTTTTTCTTCCCACCATCACCTCCGGCTTGCTCATTAGGGATAAATATAAATTTCAGTTTTAAACTTGCAATTTTTATATTCCTTTGTGATATTTTCCCTTGTTAAAAGCTGTATACAAATAAAACTGTACTGAATTGATTCAAAGGCACTCACTTTATGCCTTAAGCTAAATAAATCCCAGTTATACCAGTGAGTTCTTTAAAAAAACTTAGTTGGGTTTCTGACACTTTATTTTGATTTTGCTGAATAGAGACAGCATCATTATCAGCGTGACGAACTGTGCAACAAGCGTGTACGCCGGCTTTGTCATCTTCTCCATCCTCGGCTTCATGGCACAGCACCTGGGGGTGGACGTGTCCGAGGTTGCTGACCACGGACCAGGCCTTGCCTTCGTCGCCTACCCAGAAGCCCTGACGCTGCTTCCCATCTCGCCACTCTGGTCGCTGCTTTTCTTCTTCATGCTCATCCTCCTGGGTCTCGGCACGCAGGTAAACACGCAGGTCTTTACTGTCGCCGGAATTCAGCCTGGGCAAAAATATTGAAAAAATTCCCTGTAAAAGTGATTTTTTTACTGATGATGCTTATTTGGAGTGTCCACCATAGAGAATGTTTCATTCTGTACATGTGACTTGAATACTGTGCTATACTTTCATTCATACAGTTAACAGTATGTGAGAAATGTAAATAATAAATCTCAGGATTATTTTGTATTTCGTTTTGAACAAAACACCAGCCCGCTGTTTATCAGGGAATGTTTACATGGTGCTGTTTTCACTCACTTCAGTGTGTGTGTGTGTTTGGATGGACAGTTCTGTCTTTTGGAGACATTAGTGACCGCCGTAGTGGACGAGATTGGCACAGACTGGATCATCCGAAACAAAACCTACATCACACTTGTCGTGGCCATCCTCGGGTTTCTCTTAGGAGTGCCACTGACCACACAGGTGAGTTGAGCACACACCTGAGAATAAAACTCAGTGACCTATGCAGTGCCTCCATGTTGTGTTGCCCTCTTGTGGTTGCAGGCAGGAATCTACTGGCTGCTGCTGATGGATAACTACGCTGCCAGCTTTTCACTAGTCATCATCTCCTGCATCATGTGCATTTGCATCATGTATGTTTACGGTAAGTCAATCACCTCAACTTCCTGCTCTGTCTAATGTTTTATCTGGTGATGTGTGAATACGACTGTACGGAACGTGTCTTCCTCTTGCAGGCCACAGAAACTACTTCAAGGATGTGGAGATGATGCTGGGCTTCCCTCCACCGGTGTTCTTCAGGGTGTGTTGGAGGTTCATCTCTCCGCTCATTATCTCGGTGAGTGGTAGCCTTTGCCATGCCAGATTAGCAGTCACCATTCAGATCAGGAGTAAATGGGATGGAGGCAAAATAAACCAGGACAAAATGCTCTATGCTTCAGTCAAATACAAACAAATGCAAGCCAAAAAACGTTTATAAGTTTTCCATGAGAAATTAATAAATCACAATTTTTGCATAAACATTTTAATACAAAATAGAAGACCTCAAATGCAATGAAAGGGCCTGTCCTATTTAGCTTGAAACCAACTGAAACAAATGCAGTTGTTTGTTTTTTTAAACTCATATTTAAAATCATGTCAGCATGAAGGTTATCACTTTTGTGTCATTCGATTGGTAATTTACTGACAGACCCTAAGTAAGATGCCGATGGACCTGGAGTAGAGGTCTTCACAGGTCCACGTAGATCCGAAAACCCGAGGTCCGACCCGAGACCCGAGCGGGTCTAAAAGTTTCACATGTGCCTCAGACACGGGTCGGGTCTAATAATAGCGGCATCAGGTCTCGGGTAATTTAAAATAAATGTGTTTTTACCGAATGGACCCGAGAAGACCCGAACTACTGTATCTCTGTCGTGTGTGCATCGACTCGAGTCCTTTTCCAACCTCTCCTCTGTTTTCCAAGACCGCTTGCGACGTCGTGTTACTGGCGGTAAGCTAATTTTCGTTGAAACAGACCTGTCAATCAATTTTGGATCTACGCTGTAGCGGTTACTTTAGTTTACAGTTATGCAACATTCTATATGATCGTGTCGGGGGTTGAATCGAGAGCACAATTTTTTTTTTTTTTTAAATAGTGTTTTAAAGATTGATCGTGCAACTCTCTCTTTCTCTTTATATATATATATATATATACATACATACATATAAAGTGTGCGCTTCTTTCATAATACCTTTTTAAGTGGAACTCAATTCCTTACTAGCATTAACACTCTCCCCTCCTCTGTTTGTCCAGTTTATCCTGATCTTCACGGTGATCCAGTACAAACCCATCACTTACAACGATTACGTGTACCCCGACTGGTCTCTGGTCATCGGCTTCCTCATGGCCCTGTCTTCGGTCATCTGTATTCCCGTCTATGCCCTTTTCAAGATTGCGGTGTCTGACGGAACCACATTTTGGGAGGTGAGATGTTATGCCTCGAGTCAGTTTCTTGTTTAAGTGAAATGTCCATTTGAATGAGAATGGTGACCTTGTGTGGTCCCTAACTTTGTTATAAGATGTAGCAGGTTTCTGCTGGATAACGTCATACTTTCTGCATACAGGGTTCCTCCAGGTCCTCCAACTTCCAACAGCAAGCCAGTAGATAGATTGATGCCACTAAATTGCCCCTAGGGGTGATTGAATTTGTGAATGTGTGTGTGTGTGTCGGACTCCCATTCAATCTGTATTCCCACCTGGTGCCCAGCATTCCTGCGATAGGCTTTAGACTGTGCTAGTAACCAGAAGGTTACAACCTCTAGAGGAAAAAGGCTCTAAACCCTCAGCAGTTTACATACACAGAGTTCCAGTGTAGACCTGGAAAAATGTGGAAGTGTTTGTCTGTTTGTCCAAGTAGATTTACTACGTCTGCACTAATGCAGCCTGCAGACATTTAATCACGTTGAAAGAAATCGTGATACAGTTAACGACCTTTAATTACACCAAAACCTAGCTCACAGGGTTGGAAAGTTTAATTAATGTAACATATAAAAACAAAAGTCTTATGGAGAAAATACTTCTACATGGAAAGGGCAAGAACCCTGGGCTATATGCTTTGGATAACAGAGCTGCATGAATGCAGCTAATCTTCTATTACTTATCTCCATCAGCATGCCACTCATTTAAAATTGCTGTCAGTTTTGCCGACTCAGCCATTCCCGAAGAATCCTATCCACCTCGAAAGCACGATAAGCGTATATACCATGACGTAGAAAAGATAGGTCTGTCTTCGAGTTTTTAATCTAATTTTGATCTCTCCGCTTTGCTGCAGCGGTTGAAGAACTCAATGAAGCCACATCCCAGCTGGGGTCCGGCGCTGCAAGAGCACCGCAAGGGCCGCTACGCCACGGCCGGACCCGAATCCGTGGAGGTCCGTACTCTTAAAGACGAGGAGAAAGAGAAAGATCAAGAGAAAGAGAAGAAGGAAGAGATCGGGCTCACCATAAAGGGCAGCAACGGATCTACGCTCAACCCGTCACCCAGCGTATAGACGCGAGGCCATCCCTGCTGAACCTTTACATATTGTAAGGGCTTTATTACTCCTAACCTCTAGAGAGAATCAGTTCTCATCCCAACCCTTCTTTTGTTCCTTTTTAATTTAATAATGCTGTTTTTGTAAGTACAAAAAAAAAATGTGTTCATATGCATACACAGGAAGTCTTTTATGCATCCCTACCTTGTGTGTATATATATATAGTGCAGCGTGGGATATATTGGTTTCGTTCTCCTTCCATGTAAAATTTTAGCTGGAAATATGACTACTTTTGCTGCAGCTGTAGGTTTCGGCTTGTTGTGTGTACAGCGGTAATAGTGCTGGTCGGGTTAAAAGCTGAAGACCAAACGTTCTTTGACTATAGTGAACATACTATGGATAATTTTGTCCCAGCCACATACATTTTTATTTTTTACTTTTTTTTTGTTTGTTTTTTTAACCCACTGCCCCTGACTGTAGCCTTTCATCAAAGGTTGTATTTGGTCGTTTTTAACAGAATCCACACCTTTTACTTGGGTAAAGAGATGCACAAGATACAAAGCACAAAGGATATTTTGCCTTCAGCTTTTAGAACAGCTACTGAAGGAAACTCCCTCGATCTAAGCACATTAAGTTCCCAAACCCATTCTCAGGGTTGTGCACAATTTGTTTTTTTTGTTTTGTTTTGTTTTTTGTCATGCTAACATTTCTAACTTAAGATATGACTTCTAAGAGACTAGTCTTCCATTTTGAATATAGAATATATATGTAGTGAGTGAACGATCATTCGAGAGATGGCAGGGGTGATGTTGCCATTGACAGTACTGTAGTGTGCGCGCACACACACACACACACATATATATATATATACAAGGAGTGTCTTGAGGTAAAAAAAAAAAAAAACAATAATTAAGCAAAAAGAAAGAAAAGGGTATGTTATGCACAAAGCCCCTACATCCTGGGGGCATTGCTGGTGTGTGTGTGTGTGTGTGTGTGTGTGTGTGTGTGTGTGTGTGTGTGTGTGTGTGTGTGTGTGTGTGTTTAAATATTTCTGTTTAGTATCATCTTTTTTAAAGTCTGTCCTCACCACACCGATTAAAGAGATATAAGAGATGTGCTGCAGTCAGGTGGAGACAAAGAGTTAATGCTGGAGATAAACTTGTGATTAAGGAAATCAGTCATCATCACTGAATTTACTAAATTGCGTAGTCTGTGTAATACATAGAATAGAGCTTTACTGACATTCTTCATCGTTCCGTACGTCACTAAATCATTGTGTGTTTATTTTGTGAAGAGGCTAGAGGATCACGTGTAATCACTTTTTAATGTGTACCATTCCTCAATCGTGAATTGAATGTTTGTGTTGTATTTTGCGAAAGAGGCGACGTATGGTTTTGGGTCTTGAGCTGTTTGCTGGAATCGTCATTGTGCGTCGTTCCAGTCTTGCAAAAAGTCCCCAAGGTCACGGTGAGCCACATTCTCAGTGTTAGCAGGATGTTGGACATGTTTATGTTAGGGATATTGCTAGCCAGCACCAGAGGAAGGCTGTGGTCTAGCGATGTAGCTGCTATAAGTGCATTTCTTGATGCAACTGCGTTTTATTTCTTCTTTAAAAAAAAAAAAATCTCTTTAACAAGTACATCAATGTGTCATATTTGGCATTCGAATATATTAATTTTTATTCGTTTTGTAGTTTTCCTTTTTGTTTGATAACCTCTTGATGAAATTGATATTTTTCCTCCCAGAAAGTGTAGAAAAAGGGTACAAACTAACATACAGCAATAAAAAAAAAAGAAAAGAAAAATAGAAGAAAAAAAAAAGAAAAAGGAAGTAGTCGGGGGTGAGAGGTATCGATGCCCAGTTAGGCACAGCACAGTGCAAATCCTTTACGGAAATAACAAGCACAGGCTAAAACCCGGTCAGTGCAATGATTTTACATTACTTGACTTACTTTTACAGAGAGAAGAGAACTGCATACACCAATCCACAGCTTGTAATCCATTCATTGAATATAACTGAAACTCTTTAAACACACACTTTTAGCTTTCAGGGATTTTTCTTTACCTCATTTTCTCTCAGCTTGAGCATTTCTAAATCCTACCCACAATCCCTCTTTCCCTACAATAACGTGTTCCTATCAGACACGTGCAGCTCTACTACCACATCTTCAAGCAAAGTGCTAGCTCTTCATATATACAAGTTAGTGTCACTCTGATTGACAGAGGAGAGAGTAATGTGTCATCCTTCCCTCCCAGATAGTGCGGTCAAGTTTGCTCTCTTGGTCGTCTGGCCACAGATATGGCTGTAGCATCATTCAAAATCGCAATATCCCAAGGACTGGAAGAGGCAGGGAGTGTTTTGTCAGTGCTTCCAGGAAAAGGCATTAATTTGACACTGCAAACAGACCACATTTACTTTCTGTAGTTTCAGAAATGTTCTAATAGCTTCAAAGGTCATGAGCGTGACTACATTTTGCATTGAAAAATAGCAAAGTTGCACGATTCCCTACACTATCATCCTGAGGCTAGCCTTCACTTGACTGGTAGCTGTTGTGTGATACGAGAGAGAAATCTGCCACCCTGCAACGATCTAATTGTTAAGCAACGATCGTGATGTGAAAAATTTTTTTTTTTTTATATATATATAAGCGCATGCAAGCTCTCCCATGCCAGTAATGATTACTTATGTCATGCAGTACGAATGCACTGTGTTGATGCATGAAGGACGTGTTCATACCGTGAACCGTAGCCCACAAACTGTGTCCGTTTTAGCATTTAACTCGATGTTCTGAACCTCCGCCTCTCAAATGAATATATTATTAGTGAGTAGAATTCAGTTCATTCTTGTCTACGTTAGCGATGACGAGACTTGGTCTGATGCAAATGCACCCTGGTCCTGTACTGTTTCATGTTACAGTGAAAAGCTGTACAATATTGATGTACAAAACAATCATTACATAACTGGACTGGTGTGGATGTGCATTTCTGAAAATGATTTGCTTTTTTTTGTTTTGTTTTTTTAACATATCGGGGAACATATTGTAGCTCGTTCGGTTCGGTTTTTGCTTCTTTTTGTTAGCCGGTGTTTCTGTATACTCTGTGAAAATCTTTCAATAGCGAGTCTTTACTTAGTACAGAATAATATCAGTATCGATGTGATTTTAAATCCGTGTGTACTGTAGCTAGCAACGTGGTCATTTAACAAAGAGTTGACCTTTTTACGAAAGTCGCTTTTCTTTTCTTTTTTGTAGTACTAAAACTGTATGTTATCTTAAATTTGTATTTGTTTTTTTTTTTTTGTATCTATACAGTGACACTGTTTATTTTATCTCAAGCTCCTTAAACCAGCTGATATCAAATACGTTGCCAAACTAACACTCTGGACTGAAACTTGAAGCACAGAGGAACGATTCTTTCTTCTCAACTAAGAAAGAACACTCACTGCTTTTACGACGAATGCACAGTACAGCCGCAGGTGTAAATGGTGCTTCCACCATAACACACTGTAATCCATTCTGCCTGAACCACACTCCCTAAAGCATGCTGTAGTGTCCAGCTGGAGGCGTACTCCAAACTCTTTCCATAGAAGTGTTCGATAGAAGAGTTCCCTTTTTTTTATTTTTTTTTTGTTAACTTGTTGAGTGGGTACTCAGGTGTACTATTACAAAGGAGAGAAAGTTGAAAATTGAATATAGGCTAATCAGCAACTTGCTAATATTATTATGTTGCCTTTGTAGAAATCAACATTCTGTTTTCCTATTTAAGCTTAGACAAACATTTATCAAGAGTAACTCCTCCTAGGGCTTTCGAGCCACATGCACCAAATTCGGATATGTTGTAGATCCTGGTCTGAAGTTTGTTGCTATTACTTTTCTAAGCGATCCGAGTACCGGTACTTCTGGTCTCAAAATGGCCTTTTTTCCCATTGACTCTCATTATAAACTTTAGAGATTTATAACTTGGCAAGCTTTTGAACTATATACACCCAACTCGGCCAGCTCCTTTAGGGTGATACTCTGAACAAAGTTTTAGGTGTACCGACTGGCCTTCCGGTTGTCCCACAGCCCCGCCCCCAAAATATGCAAAATCAAAAAACTTTTTACAACATGGACATGTGACATATCAAAACACTCAGAACAATGAGGGGAACTTTCTCAGGAGTATTTGGATGATGTCACATGCTTATCTCCACTTAACTCCAAATGTTTTGGCAACCTAGCTTTCTGTCCACTTGCCTCCAAAAGCAACACTAACCCTTATGTTCACTTGCCTCCAAAAAGCACCATCCGTTGCGAATACTTGCATCGTCAAAACCAACATCAAAGTTTGACTACAGATCTAGTTTTAATTATAGCTACTGTTGGGTGAGATGGGAGCCTAGAATAAATCACCGGCCGAGTCTGACAGAGAAAAACCCTTCACACGATGAATATCTTATATATCGGTTACACTATCGTCTAAAGAAACGTCTACCTTTATGTACATTGTTATATATCCAGACCGGTAAGAACACTGCAGACTTCCTGAATTGAAACGTGTTATTATAAATTCATTTGGCTTCTGTCCATTGTACTGTTCCACATAACCAACTATCCGCTCTATCAAAACGTGACGATTGTCATGTGCAAGGAAGTGACAGTTTAGACTTCTTTAAATATTATAGAATGACTTCTTTTTAACACTGCATTTGCTGAATCAAGTCTTTACCCAACAGCATTTTTTGCAGGCTTAGACCAGGAAAGAATTTAAAGGGAAATCATTTTTCCACATTGTTTTGCTGGAAAATATTTTTTGTTCCCAGGATTTTTAAACTTAAAAAATTAATTGCCATAATTAAGCCACATGGACACCGTTTATACACAAACAAGGAGAAAATGACTTGCTGTGTCCAATATTCATCAGGCATGTTTAAAGTGTGTATGCTAATTGTCTTCAATGAACAATGTAATATGTTAACTAGTGAGAATTTAAGTGTTAGTTAGAATGGAAACTGAGGGTTTCTGTAAATTTCCAAAGGTTCAACGAACATTTCTAAGTGGATGATTGACTCCTACTAACCTGTAGTTTTGAACTGATTAGTGCATTTAATACATAACAGTTCATGATCCAGTTGTTTTGATTTAACCGAAATGTCCCAAGCCCTAAAGTCACAGGGTGTGTTGACATAGAGATACCGTAACACACCGTGACATGTTTGAAGCCTGGTTTGAATATCTGAGCTGCTCATCTGTGTGTAATAATTCATTTCCACTATAAATATAGCTCTTTTTTTGTGTGTGGGTTTGCCAAGTATTAATGCACACTACATCTTATTGGGGCAATGACAAGTATGGCATAACTTAAACTGTGATCATCTTTTTTGTTTGTTTTTCTTTTTATTCGGCTGCGTGCCTTCATGGAGACTTTTTATTTCCGTACAGGCCGCATTATCGTGCATTTTCATTAAAGGTTACAGCACTTTACATCGTCACTTTTACGACGCTTAAAAGCAACACGTATTACAAACCCCACCCACGCTCCACCACTCAAGCATTATGCAGAAAATAAATACATATAATAAATTACAGGTCTGTAGGTGTCCACTACTTGTTAAAACTTTCTGTGAGGCCAGGGAAGGAGAATAAAGCACAATGACTATGAGCTCAGAACTTTCTATCAAACATATCTAACCATGTCTTTGGAATCTTAGGGCCAAATTGCATCAAACGTTGTCTTAGTCATGTCAGCTGTGTATCTTAAATGGTTCAATTTCAAATGGTAAATAAAGTTTATTTTAAAGATCAACTGTCTGTGTGTCCTTTTGTGGAATTAAAATAAATATGTAAACATGGTGTATTTCATTCAAACTTCACTGTAAGTACAGTACTTATCTCTGCTAATATGGAGCTGGTGGGTTCAGGTAGCATTGAGCATGTTTCCTGTCTGAAGACGTGACAGGCGTCTGCCCACCCTCTGCCCCCTGCTGCTGCCGTTCTGCCCTGCAGGAGGTGGGGCAGGTACTGACGATATAGGTGCAGCTCCTAAATGCCCAGCCAGTGTTCCATTTTTAAGTCTACAGTTTGCAGATTGTACAGATTTCTGACTCTGCGTTTTTGACTCACTTGGAGAACTCTGTGCTGTACCTGAAGAAGAAGCAGAGCTTATCTGTGGCACTGAGTGAACATGTGAGTTCCCCAAATCCAGTCCCTGACACTGTGCACTTTTTGAGGACGACCCTGAAAGCTGTGTAGCCTTGAGAGGAATTCTGTGCCTGGTTCTGTTATCATGTGATGGTGCTTCAGTTGAAGGAGGCTTTGGTTGAAGAACACCTGTTGTAGGTGAGACTAAAGACTGCTTCTGCTCTGAGTCACTTGCCAAACCTGTCAACTTCATGTCCCTGGAGAAAAAAAAAAAAAAAAAAAGACTTTCAGTATCTAAATCCAGACAGAAAAAGCATTATGTGGTTTTATAATAAATTGTAAATCATTGTGGCAAGATTTTCGACCAAACCTGCTGGCGATCTGAGAAACCTCAGACTTCAGCTTATCTGTGCTTGTGGATTCAATCATCAAATTCAGGGCTTCCAGGTCTTGCTGGATAAGTCGGCGTTCTTTTTTCAGCTCTGTGAAGAAATAAGCATCAGTCCTGCAGTCTCTAAAATCCTCCATTTAAAAATATTTTTGTTTTAGTGCTTACAATAAAGCAAATATTTAGAACTAGCATATGTTCTAATTAGTATTTTAGAGCAGCTAAATGGTTTGGAAACTGGTACACTATTAAAGGAGTTTTTCACTCAAATGAAGTTTAGTTCTTCTCTACAGGCCACTGATCAAATCAGAGGGTGAAACTGCATCTAAATTCATTACTAAACCACTAGATGGTAGTGAAACCCAATTCAGTGGCTTGTGCTTGCACATCTGGATATGGTATAAAACTGGGTGTAAAATGTGCCTCAAAGTTTTGCTGTACTTCTCTCTCCACTGTGACATTTCAGAAGACAGTAAATGTGCAATCTGGTTAATCACAGATCAGTGTTGCTATATACTCTTTAAACAAAGGGATAATTGAATAATTAAACCAGATAACATTGAATTAATTAAGGGTTCTTTCAAAAATATCCTCTTACACAGAAGCTACTGTATAAGGGTGCAATATTGTTCTTTAATGTTGAAAGTGAAGGCAAAATTAGAGGCAAAATGAGCTGAATATATCTTTTATCCATCCATCCATTCTATCTTAAGTAACCACTTGATCACGGTGAAGCCTGATCCAGAGTCTCTATCCCGACATACTGTATAGTTTCAACTGCCTACTGACCTGTAAGACTGGGCTCCATGAAGCCGCTCTGCTTCAGATATTCCAACTCCACGCTCTCCTAAAACACACACACAGTAAATCTACACTGTTATACAAGCATATTAATGCATAGCAAACCTTACAGTGATTAGTTCATATCTTTAAAGAAAACAGTAAATGGAATAGCACACCAAATTCGAACGCACGAGCCCGCAACTTAAACTGGTTGATTGGACTTCATGCAGCCTTACAGTATTACAGCACTGCTTTGGACATGCTCCCTCATTAGCACATGATACCTAGCATCTGACCGTGACAGCGAGGCCCATCATAGTGTGCTCTGAGCTTATTGTTCAGACATGAATTTAACAGCTAAGTATCCTAGATGTCAGGACACAGCTGTTATGATGTTTGTGTAAAGTGTGTGTTAATGTCACTCCTACAGTGCGGCTGAAGCAGATGGCCATGTCAGCATGCCCAGTTTAGAGAAACAATAAAAGTGGTAATAAAGAGTGCACTTTTTAGAATAGCGCTCTCTCTCACTGGGTGTTGATAAGACAGAGAATTAGGAAATCTAAATACTTTCCAAAGATCTCAGTAATAGGGAATGTACTTCATTAAAAGCTATGGATACAGAGCCCTAACTTATAGAGTAGTGATGAGGTGGAGACAGTGAGTGCTATGTTAGCAGTACAGTATATATGTCTAGGAATGTGTGGGGAGATGGTTTTGCCATCTGTGAGCAGTAAGAATTGCCACATCTGGGACTGCGTTCAGTGCTGTGCCAACATAAAGTGAAGAAAGTGTGCGTTTCTAAGAAAGAGTACGAAACAGACAGCCAGACAGACTATTAAGGCACATTTACGACTTAACTGTTAACTTTAAAAATCAATGACAATGATCATAAATCATGACGAGACAGCATTTTTTTTTTTTTTGCAGTTAGGGTTGATGCTTCTACATCCATTCAGGGTCAGGATAAATAGAAGATATCAAACAGTGCATGATGTTTGGTAATAAGAAAATGATCCATTACAGGGTGGTGTGATGTTTACCTCAAAGTGCTTTATATCTCATATACAACACCGAGGCAATTTGCCAATGATTCTCGTTTGAATTTATTCATCAGTGACACTTACAGTTATGTTTTAAAGTCATGGCATGTCCAATGTCAGCTTCTTTTTTTCACTCTCTTAAAGTCATGCCTCTGTCCTGAAGAATTTCCCATGAAAGAAAAAACTACTTACTGACAAAGCACCATCACCCTCATATTCTAGAATTGCTAAATTGCTCCTTGCAGAAAGCTATCTATATCTAAACTACAATTATATGATTTTCTTTGTTAAAGAACAATAACAACAAGAAGTTTCAGTCGAGGAAAACTCTTTTTTCATAGCCATTATTACAGAAATTGGATTGGAGAATGGGATAACATGACTTCATCTTTCTTTAGGTCTACTCTCAAAAAGGTTTTCTTGTTAACCTTGTTAGACCAGTGTAGGATTACACTGTATACTGCTGTACACTGTGTCCCCCTAGACCTTGATGACTTCTGTATAAGCAGTATACAGGCCCCCAAGCCTTTTATTATCATTTTGCATAGCTGTGTTGTTGCATCTGTCCAAATTCATTAAATAAGTTAAAACCAACAATATACTAATAATTGGGTATCCAGTCAGAAACATAGCTAGCCAATATTTCTGTTCTTTAGAACTTTGGAAAATAAAATTTGAATGTTTGTCTTTAACTTGGTCTTTCATTTTGTGTAGATTTGTTACTCTGGGCAAAGTCATTGGTATCCGTGTGTATCATCAGCACAGATTTGAAAAAAAAATAATAATAATAATCCAGCGTATATTCATGAATTATGTATCCAAGAGGCTATAATGACAAATACTTTAGAACAGAACCTTGAGGAACACCAAAAACTGCACATTTAAGCTCTGAATAAACTAGTTTCTCACAAACTGGTAATGTTCTGTCAAGGTAGATCTGAACCAGGCAAACTTGACCATCCTTTAAAGCTTGTCCATTAAAATTTCATGGACAACAGTATGTGCTGCGGCACTCTTAACTACAGTGACGTATGAAGAAAAATAGAGTCTGACCTGGATTTGAAACTTTGTTATGGGCATTTGAATCCAGCCCAGCTCATCTTACACTAACAAAAAGGAGCTTCTGTAGTCAGAGCTGATATGACAGGGCAAGGACCTTTACTTGGGCATCCACTCTCTCACTCTCTCATTCATTTTCTACCGCTTATCCGAACTTCTCCGGTCACGAGGAAGCCTGTGCCTATCTCAGGCGTCATCGGGCATCAAGGCAGGATACACCCTGGACGGAGTGCCAACCCATCGCAGGGCACACACACACACACACACACACACACACACACACTCTCATTCACTCACACACACACACTAAGGACAATTTTCCAGAGATGCCAATCAACCTACCATGCATGTCTTTGGACAGGGGGAGGAAACCGGAGTACCCGGAGGAAACCCCCAAGGCACAGGGAGAACATGCAAACTCCACACACACAAGGCGGAGGCGGGAATCGAACCCCCAACCCTGGAGGTGTGAGGCGAACGTGCTAACCACTAAGCCACCGTGCATGGGCATCCATATAAATGAAACCATATGTCTTCAGCTATAGTGGCATAAAGTCATTATAAGTTCTTCCAAACTAAAAGACAGCTTCGGGTCTAACAAACACTGACAGATGGTCCAGCATCGCTCTATTTTTTTTTAAATCAAAAAAGACATTTAAAAATAATAACTTAATTCACATGACTAATAAACAACAAAGGGAATTTTACCTGCAGCAACTGAACATCATTTTTCAGCACTTCACACTCCGCTGTAAGAACTGACCTGTCAATCAATCAAACAAGCAAACAATCAGAAGGAACAGAAACATAACATTCATTTAAAAAAAAAGATGACAGATGTATTCTGTAAGGATACAAAATGAAAACATTATTAAAAGATTAACATGCAATATTTCCACACTCGTTGACATGAAACCAATAGTTCACGTTCCTTCTGTTTGCTAGTTCACATTTTTAATGCTCCTGTTTCATTATTGTGCTTCCTTTATTTTTAATTTACCTTTACTCTTAGATGCATTAAATTTATGTTTGGTTTAGACTTTTCTGATAAGCCAAAAAAGACGCAAAGCCTTTCTTTGTTATTTTTATAAAAAGAAGCAGGAAAGAGGCAAAATAAGGAGCTACTCTTTCCCTGTTACATAAACACTGTAGGCTCTTAATTTGCTTCCTTTCTTTAGGACTCGGGAATCTTACATATGCCTGGGTCTGCTATTCATTTGCTCACAAAGGGGGTTACTGTTCTGGTAGACTCAACTGGCCCACTTCCTCTCCACGCTACACTACCCTCTCTCTTGACTTGTGTGCAGAAAATAGTGCAGGATGTTATTTCTACACGTAATCGCATGACTTCATTCGGTTGACATCACCGAGGCACCCGAATGAATGCTTTTGCTTTAAAGGCACATCATTGCTGATCATTATTAATTGCTTACAAGACCTCTCTGAGTTCAGGTCCAGCTGAGCTATCTGATGTCTTATAGGATAACTGCAGTGGTTGTGTAGATGGTGGGAGTCTAGACAGGGAGTGCCATTGAAGGGGAAACAGAGGAGAGGGCGAACAGAAGGGAGTGCTTAGTCTTTAAATAGCACGTCTGCTCTGTGTTCACTGACGGGGAGAGCAGCTAAAGAAATCTCTGTGGAAGAACGTTCATTCCACGACATTTACCTCACTGGATCTAAATAGATTAAAGTGGGAGGCCACACCGAGAGATTTCTGTGTTTCTGAATACAAATCCCATGCATTAAAGTATTATTATATACGTCATCATGGTTGTTTGTAATATTACTTCACATAGTGTAGCATTATAGTGCTACAAATCTGACCCTTTGTGCCACATCTGCTTGTGCTCTAAGTAATGATAACCCAGGCACTGTTATGCACCTACCTCGAGTGCTGTTAGGCTTAATAACACAACCACAGTGAGCCTGGACCTGGACAACCAGGATGTGGTTGTAAACTAAGCTTTGTTCTACAATATAATGATGCTACAAAGATCTGTGTATTGGTGTAAAATGTAAACCGCATGGTTTCCAGTGTTGTAATGTAACGGAGTACAAATACTTCGTTACTGTACTTAAGTAAACATTTCACGTATCTGTACTTTACTTCCCTATTTAAATTTATGTCAACTTTCACTTTTACTGCACTACATTTCCTAGATAAAATGTATACTTTTACTCCGCTATATTTCCACTAAGCATCTTCGTTACTCGTTACTACAAAATAAAATCAGAAGAAATGTGTGTGACTGTAATAAGGGAGGTTTGGCGAATCACTGCTCCTAGATTGTATTACGCTCCGCACGCTGTACGGAGAAGCACAGGTACGCGCATCGTGCTCGCGCAGTCAGAGCTGGAGGCGTTTATCTATAACGTTAATCGGTTGAAAGCCGCAAAGACGGCAAACAAAAGCAGTGAAATTTCACTAAACTTATTACCAGAGTTGATAGCATAAACAAAATATTAATGCAAACAATCCATTCAATACTAAATAAAAATAACATTTATTGATTTGGTCTTTGTCTTGTGAATATTTGTTTATTAATGACTGCATTCATTGGACACACTGTTTGTAGAGAATGCACACATACATGAACTGATTTGATTCAAGACTTTTGCCATTTAATAATACCATAACTTTTGGCTTACTATGTAGTCATATAATATATAATATAAAACTCTTCTTGTTTTAAATTCTCACTGAGGGCTAAAACCCCTAAAGATGAAATCCTAAAACTGCCCCTGGTCTTATGCCTACCGAAAATCACTGAGATTTTACTTTTTACTTTTACTTCAAATACTTAAGTACATTAAATATCAGAAAATGACTTTTGATACTTAAGTACAGTAAATATCAGATACTTTAAGACTTTTACTTGAGTAATATTCTAAAAGGTGACTTTCACTTCTACCAAAGTCTTTTTCTAGTACGATACTTGTACTTTTACTCAAGTATTGCTTTCTACTACTTTATACAACACTGATGGTTTCCATACAAGGTTTGAAAGGCTTTTGCTTGACTTACAATTACCCAAAAATAGTCAACTGAAAAATAAAAATATCCAGTCATCCATTGAAGCTGCACATATTTTTCTATTTTTTTTAGTGGGAAACTTGTTCACTGTGTTGTGCATGCATTTTTAATGTAGAGACATTATCCCCATCTCCAAATTTGTGCAACGTGCGTTACAGTAGAAATGCTTCTGTACATCATAGACGTACTGTCTGCATATATACTGTGCTGTTGTTTGCAGAATTTGCTAAAAAAAAAAAAAAAAACAAGATATGGACTATTTTAAACTCCAATTTGACAACCTTGTCCTTAACCGCCCTATCTGCTGCTCTGACAAAGCACGAGGCAGAGAAAACCAGTTTAATTATTTGCACTTGCTGCAGTTTCCATTTCTGACCATTAGATGCAATAATAGGTAAATAATGGAGCTAAATGAAGCAGTAAGCATGCAGCAAATAGTTGAACATTGGCTTAAATATGTCAATCATGTGTTTAATTGGTTGTCACTCAACACAGGCAATAAGTATTTCATTAGTATTTCATTTAAAATGTACTGAGTTGTGACCGAGCACTTGCCCCTCTGATTAAAAAATGCCTGTCCTTCTGCAGTCTGTTGAATTATTTAGATCATTTATACTTACCGTAGATGGGACACAACTTCGTTTATATGGGTGATGTTCAGTTTGTGCCACAGAGCTTGTATTTCTTCTTCGATGCTGGAGTGAGACGAAAGCCTTGAGCTTGACCTGATAAAAAAATAAAAAAATAAATACATAATACACACTGAAACTAAAATATGAATTCGATAATTTAACTACTGCTAAAACATATATGTAGTTGAACGCAGCATAGTCCAAGGTCTACTATGTTCAACAAACTATAAAACACAATGTTTTATAGACAGATCATTTTAAGTACTGTTCTGAAACCTGTGTCCATGCTGTTTGTTTGTTTATTTATTTATTTTTATCCAACTTAATTATCTGAATTAATTTTAAAGTCTAATTGTTCATTGTTTCTATTGTACTTGTGCCATTGATGGACTGTATGAATTATGAGGTCAAATGTAAAGAAACAAATTACTCTGAAACTCACTTGTGTTTTACATTCAATGACATAATCATGGTTGTAAAAATAGGAGATATACGATACTTGGACAAAACTAACCTGCTGGACTCAGGTCTACTTGTTGGTGTTGTACATCCGATGCTGTCTGGACTTTGCTGTCTTTCTGTACTGAGTGCATAGTTCACCACTCGGGGACTGTACCGGGACATGACTTCAGCTCCATCTCTGCACAAACAGAGAACAAGGAGCTTTAAATAAAAGTAGTGCAGAAGAGTAAAATTCAATTCAATTCATTTCGATTGATCTGTATAGCACTTTTAACAATTCACATTCTCAAGTTTATTCACATATTCAAGTCTCAGTGCAGCTTTACAGAAGTGTAGAAACAAAATAAGTTTAAGGTTTAAAATCAAGTTACTATTTATATCTAACATTTATCCTTAATGAGCAAGCCGGAGGTCGACGGTGGCAAGGAAAATGAGGAAGAAACCTTGAGAGGAACCAGACCCAGAAAGGAATCTCATCCTCATTTGGAGGACACTAGACAGGAAATAATGTACAGTAAATGTAAATCTTGTCCCTTCTACAACAGTTTGTAGTCAAATAGAATTAAGCAACCAAGAGCTCCTGAGGAACCTAACGGGTCAGTATCTTTATTGGGTTCATTACAGACTTAACACTAATTCCATCCTGCCGAAGTCTTTAAATGTTCACTGATGAAGACCCGAACACAAAGCTGACTGATGGAAAAGGCCAAATTGTGATGGCGTATTGATGTGTGAGAAAAGCGAAGGCTAGCCTGTCTGGTCTGATGTGCTGGACAGACAAGTCTGATCTACGGAGGCCACACACTCACAGCTTACAGTACTAAAAGGATCTGCTGCTAACGGCTTGGTGCCAGATACCACGTACACCTTCAGAGGTCTTGTGCAGTCCATGCTGCAACAGATCAGAGCTTTTCTGGGAACACAAGGGGAACCTAGACAATAGTAGGCAGGAGGATTTAATGTTATGGCTGATTTGTGTACACTTCCAGTGATTCAGGACTGCTCTGTGGTCTGAAACAAGAGGTAATGCTTTAAGTTAAAGGATAAAGTTAAAAAATAATTCATATATTACTATAAATATCAATTTATATGATCTTAAAAAGTCATATCTTACACTGTATAGAAGCCTACGGTCACCAGTAAGACTGGTGTCCATAATTTAGCACATTTTTCACATCTGCAGTTTATGCATGTCTCCAAAATTCAGTTCTCAGTCTGAACACTCCCTTAATCTGCCCTGTTTTCTGTAGCTCTGTGCTGTAATCTTTAACTCCCCATGCTGTACTGACTCACAGACAGGAAGAAAAAGATAAAGAGGTTTCTTTCCTTTTCTTTTTTGTCTGTGTTCCAGTGAGAAAGAGAGACAGAGAGAAAAACAGAGACTAAGTAGGGGGATTTGGAACTGGGCAGCAGGGGCATGTCTTTTATCCTTTGCCAATTCCAGAGCCATGAAATAAACCCAGCTGAACTGAAAGAGGAGTGTGGATGCGCATGTGTGTGTGTAATGATCAGAAAGCACAAGGCTGTGTGTTTGGACATGTGTGAGGCACTACGATACCTTCTCATTAAGAAAGGTAGTCACAGAACCCACAAAAAAACTTATTTTTACACTACTTCTAAAGAAATGGAAGCCCTTTATGGCAATTCATGGACACTTATCTGAATAATAGGTTTAGGACAGTTTAATCCAATTACAATTGGTGACAGCTGAGGTAAACGTTTACAAAATGATTGGAAAAGCAGTGAAGAAAAGTACTAGAAAAATGCAGAAAGATTTAAGAAGCTTTAAAAAATATTAAGTAGAAATAATGTAAATAATGAGTTTTAAATTAAATGACTATTTATATCTAACATTTATCCCTAATGAGCAAGTAGGGAAAGACAGTGAAAACTAAGGAAGTAGTACAAAGACATTGAAAAGCATATACACACACACACACACACACACACACACACACACACACACACACACACACACACACACACACACACACACACACACACACGTATGTATGTATGTATGTATGTATGTATGTATGTATGTATGTATGTATGTATGTATGTATGTATGTATGTATGTATGTATGTATGGCTTTTAGTCTTATGGACATCTAGAAAAATGGAACAAATTTGGATTTTAAGGTGAATATAATGTACATAGTTCGTATTTTACAGAAAAGGACAATAAGCATAACCAGCATTCTCGTCTCTCTTAGCTTTTGTGTGTTTGTGCAACGATGAGAACAGAGTCTACGTTGTGTACAGATATCATGCATAGATTGGAGAATAGTATAGAGCTGATCCCAGTGAGAGGATTCCTAATGCCTGTTTAAAAAATTAATAAAAGAAAGAAAGAAAGAATGAAAGAAAGAAAGATGGCACAGACACCAAATAGTAAATGCTTTTTTAGTTCATGGCAGTTGTGCATCCTCATTAAATAAGGACTCTTTCATTTCCTTTAGGCTAAAAAGGCTGTGACCGTTACAAAATAAAATATAGCATGAAAAAAAGCACAGCTTTTGCAGGCTTTTAGGCTTGCTGCACTTGCTATTTTGCTTTCCTGTGGAGATTTAGGGAGTTTTGAGGGCCTACACCGTTTGCAGTTCACACGGCCACGTTAAGGCGCTCAATCAATGGGCATTCAGTGTAAAGGGACAGGTGCAGCTCCACTGCCTTCACCCATAACAAATCACACACACAATGAGCGGAGGCTGACCACACAAGAGGGGAGGGAAGCTGGTGAAACCCAGAGAGAGAAAGAGGGGGAAAAATCCTGTCAGTCAGATCCTGTAAATCAGGCTCTTTTTAAAAGGTGAGCCCGCCCTTACTAAAGTGGCACAGAGTCAAAGGTTTCCTGTTCCGTGCTGGGAAAAGAACACAAGCCTGGAGCAAACCAGTGGGCACAGATCCACACCCCACCTGAAAGCATTTGACTTACAGTGTGAGACTAAATTATACAAGCAAAGAGAGAGAGAGAGAGAGAAAGAGACCAGGAATTACAAACAAAACAAACAGTGAGGCCATCGTATGAACTCCATCTGCTAGTGTCGACTTGTGCGATTTATTTCATCACCACACGAAAGAGATCACAAATTACACTTTAAAACTCTTTGTAAACATCCGAGGTGCTCTCTGATTAAGTGCCTTACTGTTTGCTGTGCACCTGCTCCCAACAATGAGGCGTAGCTCACCAAATAAAGATTTAATGAACACTTTTCCGGATGCAGGTTAAGCTGTGAGCAGGCCAAAAAACCTTTTAATCTACAGTTAGGCTTTAGCTATGTCTGGGAAACCAGCCATCTAATTATAACTGTCAGTTCGTAGCTACAATGCAAAAGTGAAGTCAAGTGACATCTGACATCGATGCTTCAAAAAAATTTCTACTGGACTAACACATAAAACGGCTATTTAGACGCGCTTTGGCAGGCACGGCATTCTTTCCACCATCCTTCCATTACTTGGATACGATCACTGCTTCTGTTCTATGAGTACCTGTAAATAACTTCTTTTAGAAAGAGTTAAACGGTCATCCGGACGCATTGTTGCGCTAAAAAGCGAGCCCACCCAAAGGCCAGCTATTTTGCAACATAGCATCTTCTACAATGGCTGTAACCAGGCAACAAACTGACATGTTATCATAACATGCAATAAATTTAATAAGTAAACAAGGAGCGAACAATGCTTACGAAATGCTTTGTTATACAATTAGTAGCAGCATAACTGAGGTGTCATTCTATTTCAATTTGCCTACACACTCAAAGCCTGGGTTAAATTCGGTCTCTGTTCAGTTCTGGTTTCGACTGGCTCCAACAAATACATGATTTAAAACCCTGCGTTCCTTCTTTTGGAGCTTTGTCCACATTTGACAAATTGGGGTCCTGACACTTACCCATACCTCAGAGACCAGTGAAGTCTCAGCACATTTATCAGCACATTTGTTTGTGAGGACAGTGAGCCTAAAGTCCAACTGAGAGCTGAAAAGAGTAATGAAGCCAGGATTAAAGTGCAAAGACTGATTCATTCACATGAAAAACCTCGTGAATTTCACTGGTGTCCACTCCCTCTGTTATCTCAGACACCGATTTAAATTGATTCTTTGTAAAACGGCAGGATGTCTTAGTTCCTGTTTCAGTCACTTCTCCTGCCATGAGAATTTATTCTAATTTACCCTTTAGTTTAGGAGTTATGGAATTCTACTGACCGGTTGAGGTTTCCAATAGAAACGCTTACTGAGCACAGCTGACTACTAAAATGGTTTTACTTTTGTGACTATAAATTTAAAGAATTGCTTCAGGCTGGATATGAAATTAGAATTTGTTCTTTTTTTCAGTATCTAAAAGTATCACCTTCTACAAACCAGTCCAACCAGCATACAAGTGACACTGCTCCCAGTAGTACCCCCACACCCCTACACCCCCACATCATCACAAATAATGCAAAAACACTTTAATCATTTCTAAATCATAATATTTTCTCTAGTTTATAATCAGACTGTAAGCTATTATTATTATTATCATCATCATTCTTAATTATTATTATTACTATTAGTAGTAGTAGTATTAATTATTATTATTAATATTAATATCATCATCATCATCATTATTATTATTATTATTATTATTATCATCTCAAGTATATCTTTGTATATTTTTAAAGCAGATTGAAAAAATATTATTAATACCTTGTAAAATATTATTAATACCTTATTATTAATACCTTGTAAATACTCTTTATGTCTCTCTATAATATTGTTTTATACTGCTGTTAAGTGTATGTCTTGCCTATGTTTTAACAACATCTCATACATGAATATATTTGTCCTTTCGCTGATTTTGAACATTTTAGCCCAAAAAGTGGATGAAGCACTGATTTTTATACTGATTTCAAAGCTGTTCTGTTTTCAAGTGTACTACCGCCTGGGAGGCTGAAGGAAAAAACTCTCAGCTTTTCAATGGAGAAAAACCAAAATGCACTATTCATATGTTCGTTCATTCATTTCTCTTCAGTAGCGCTTTTGTCCTGTCTTTGTAGCAACTGATCCGGTGCCTATCCTGGGTAAACTGGGAGCGAGGTGGGAATTAACTCTATGTATTTCACAAACTTATTCACACCGTGTAGCCTATTCGCAGACAAGCTTTTTGGTGTTGGGAGAAAGCTAAAGATCTGGAGAAAATGACTTCAAAAGCTTTTGCATGATTATTCAGCTTGGATTATTTGCAGTTTGCTTTGTAGTTTAAACTCCTTGGTGAGTACTGTGGAAATGATACACAATAATATCCATAATAATGTGATTTTTGCTGGATATTTCAGTGTGTGCCTTTGCTGTTGCCGTCTGATGATTCATATATTTTGCTCTGTGCAATTGTTATGGATATTATCGTGTATAATTTCTTCTGTGTTACAGGACTTCTGATGTGTTAGTAATCGTTGTTGTGGAGGCCCTTTCCTTCACTGTGTTTGGCTTTTTAATTTAACAGTGCTTCTGTGTGTTAGTTGTGACGATTCAGAGTGGAATTACTTCTCACCTGCCCAGTGTTGTGGCTCCCTGTCTCAAAGTAAGCAGCAGCAGCTGGAGCTCTGAACGCAGCAGCTCTTTAATAGCTGGAGGGTCAGCAAGAGAGAAATGGGGCATCTGGGATTTCCCATCATGCACCTCATGCCACATCTGCTCCCACATCTGAACCTATAATGGGTCAACATGGGAAAACACAATATTCAGTACACACACACACACACACACACACACACACACACACACACACACACACACACAC